>NC_142026.1:50898382-50990882 GCF_982192425.1 Myodes glareolus | reverse complement strand
TTACTATGTGGAGGCATTTGTCCTCTCCCTTTCAAATGTTTATTTACCAGGTCAAAGCAGCAGCCAGTCACACCAGACCCTGAGACTTTGGCAGCACCAAGCCTGGCATAGGTGGGTCAATGAGCAATGATGCAGCTCTAGTCTGAGCCTTGACACTCATACATAATGGAAGCCCTTTGTTGACATTCTGCAGGTGGGACATTTCTAAATAAAAACTAAATTAAAAAAAAATCCTGTAGTGTGCAGAAATCAGTCCACTGACCTGGGTACCATGCTATGTACTTCCACTATTTGGTCTTATTTTTAACAATCTTAATCCCACTTAAACTTTCTGAAAACTCTATTGAAAATTTAACCTTGGGCTCTTGAATCCGAAACTGATAAAACTTAATAGCAACAAGGCAGCGAGACACTAATAAACTCATTATAGATCACATAAATGGGATGTCTGCGTGGCTGCCAGACAGCTCCAAGAGAGGCTTCAGTTGCAAATAGCAAAAGCTAGCGAGGTGGTGCCGGAGTCTGTGTGGACAGTTGGAGGAAGAGGATTGGGTAACACCTCACAGTAAGTTTGCTAAATTTACCCCATTAGGCGGTTCATTTAGAAGTTTCAGAAGCTAATTATAGGTAGGCTGCAGACAAGCTGGTCTAGATGAATGTGTTTTTCCTAAAGGCTGGGAACCACATCAGGGCCTACTCCTGCAGAATGGGTTCTGAGTCCTCAAAGCCTGTTGCACTAGACTGTCCTTCACCAACAGAGAGAGCTGTTTGGGACTCCGTTTTACCAGTGCCACTCCTTCCAGCGTGGCTGCTTTTCCCCTACAGAATCCATGGTCTTGCCCCATAGTGGGCATGCCCCAGAGTCTACACTTGGAGCCCATGTTTGCTCAGTTACAAGTGGTGAAGTCGTGGGATTTTGTGTGGAATCTTAAATTCTTGCCTTTGCTTGGGAAAGATCAGACACCTTGGTGACATTGGACCTACATTCTCAAGGGGCCACCAAGGAGAAGCCATTGGTGGTCACAACCCCGTTCGAGGATGGGAGATCTCTAGGAGGTTACGGTCATCACTGACACCATTCTGAAGCCATAATGATGAGAGGAAATGAAGACATAATTAAGGGAAGCCATCTCAAAAGGAAGCTGGAGAATGGACAAGAACAAATGTGACTCTATGCTCCAGGTAGAACCCTCATAAAGAGTAACAAAGCATAGGCTCCCTCCATCCCTACCCCCACAGCAACCCCCAGAAACATCCGTAGATCCTGGAGGGATGGGAAAAGCAGGAAAGGACAAAGATTCTATCCTGAGCTGCCCAAGCACCGAATCAGGAGACCAGGCAGGAGGCTGAAACAACCCAAAGAGGAAAATGACAGCAGAGGAAATGCCAAACCTAGCATGGAGAAAGTAGTAGCCATGAGGTCAATGTTCTTAGCCTGAGACAGTGGTCATCAATGCTAAGAAAGAAGGAAGCAGTGGAAAGGACCAGTAAAAAGACAGGAGGAAAACGAGGAAAGGAGGATACTGGAGTTGGAACTAATAATGGGATAATGGGATAGCAATGCCACTGGATGAGGTCAGGGATGCCCGAAGTAAGGTCAGAGTTTGCCCACAGAGTCTACTCTACCCCGCTATCCCCTTGTACTGGACCAGCACCATGTGAATTTCCCCTAGGTTGGTTACACAGAAAACATGAGTTACACCCAGACCCCCTGAATCAAATGAACAGTAAAGATGGTCTGTCAACCTAGTAAAAAAGAGTAATATCCACTGCAGGCTCCCATTCCATTGTCCATGGCTTTACTGTGTGTGTGTGCACATGTGTAAGCCCCAGGACCAAAGATGCATTGCTATTATAGATGGGTTCCTAGCCCATCCACCTTGATGCTGTTCTTTTAGACCATCAATAAATACAGCTTCAGTAGTGAGATGATATTTAATTAGCATTAAACTCTTTTATTTCATGTAAGTTAGAGCCTGGCCTCAGACACTTCATTTGGAAAGTAACCTGGCACTCAAGATTAAAATGAAATATTAGCATGTCAGTGCTGGCTTCCTCGTGTGTTAAGATTCCCTCAGCCTTCTAACCTGGCAGGGAAGGACGCAGAGCTGCTTCTGAAACTTTCCACAAGAAGGCATGTGATGTGGGGCCTTCCAAAGGTGAGAGGCAAGATGCCGTACATGGGAAAGCCTTGAGGACGTTAGAAATGAACAAATGGAACCTTTTCAAGGCTAGACATAAATTCCATCCTTCACTGTGAATTTTTCCCTCTGCAACTCAAATTCATTCAGCCTTTACCTGACTCCTGGCTCTCCCACGAACTGTGCGCTCTGTCCAGGTGCAGCCCCACTCAGGGTATGCAGAACTAATGTCACAACACACCCCAGAGGTGCCTTTCCAAACCCTGCCCTAGGTTCTTCTGCCCCAGATTCTGTTCCCTCTTTTAATAGTCCGATGACATCTGTCCCTACTGATGAGTTTCTGGTTTCATTGTCAGTGAATGTATCATCTGTCTCCTCTAACTACGATGTCAGCTGTACCCTATGAGAAGATAGATGGAGAGATGATAGGTAGATGAGCAGTATCTAGATTGATTCCTAGATACTGCTCTAGGAAGCAGTATCTTCCTAGAAGTAGACAGTAGTAGACAGATGATGGATAAGAGATAAATAAACGATAGATTACATGATCACAATGATGAAGATAGATAGATAGATAGATAGATAGATAGATAGATAGATAGATAGATAGATAGATCAGTTGATGGAGAAGAAAGATGATTGATTGATTGATTATTGATTGATTAGCAAAATGATAAACAAATACATTGAATGGGTAGGCAACATAGAGAGATAAGCAATATAGGTGATAAATAGATAATAGATAGATGGCAGACAGATACATGGTTTGATAGATAGATAGACAGACAGACAGACAGACAGACAGACAGATGATAGATGATAGATGACACACAATAGATAAGCAGTAGATATGTAGATCTGCGATTCCATGGATACACAATGACAGGTCCATACAGACATGGTTCTACAGATGAGAGTTACACATGGACATAGACAGAGGTGACAGATGACAAACAGCTGGATTAGTCAGTGAGACACAGAAGAGCAGGAGGTCTGCTTGCAAGAGACTTGCAGTCTAGCCCAGAAGGGCGCTACACACATGTAAGCCCAGTCCTGAGAGGCCTGAGGCATTGAGATGGTGAGTGAGGACAGCCTGGGCTATATAACAAGGCTCCAGCTAAAAACAACAAATAAAACAAGACAAAAAAAATAAGACACTGGCAATCTAGAAAGGGAAACGACAGAAGCATCGGAAAGCGTGGCTCCCTGAGGCTCACAGCCCTGTCCGATGTGACCCACACACAAGAAGAACTGATCACTGGTGACTCTAAGAGAGGGGCTGTGAGGACAGAGAAAACCCTGTCAGGGCTGAGGGGTAGTGAAGCCTGCGGGGTAGCAGGGATAGTGACGCAGGGACTAACAAGATCTATCCTAAGCTCCTGGCAGGGCACAAGCATTCCAAACAGGGCCACACCATGGTCCCTAAGTGTGCTTCACTGCTACTTAAACACACCTGGCAACTCCGGGGAACTCACGGAAAGAGTCGAATCCATACTTACTTGGTTATATAATTTTGTGAATGTTCAAAATAAAAAAGCATTTGTTTGTCACATCAAACTGAAGTTTATAGATACTATTTTTTAGAATAATGCTAAATACAATAGTTCATTATAAGGAGAATGTCTTCCTAAAAGACAGTTAAGTATATAAGACCAGGTAGTGCACGATATAATAAAAATCAGACGAGGTGAGAAAGATGGAGGTAAGTAATAAAGCTGTAGAACCACTTTCCGCTGTGAACTGAGACCCACACGAAGGGCTAGGGAGGCTCTCGGTCCCCATAAGTTTTGCTAACCTGGATCTGGACCTTAGCTGATCTCTCCAAGGTGATGCGGGCTTCATGGACAGCCACGGACTTGTAGAAGTAGCAAGGGTATGCACAAGTATGCAGTGCCTGCCCTGGGAAGGAGCTCCATCCACCAAAGCAAATGGGCAAGAGTGACTCTGGGCACTGCCAGGCGTGTAGCAGAGTGTGTAGAGTACTCGCCTAGTAGGCCTGAAGCCCTGGGTTCCATCCTCAGCACTACATAAAACTGGGTGTGGCGATGCATGCCTACAATTCAAGTCCTCTCTGGGTAAAGGCAAGAAAATGTAAGTTTGAGGTTATCCTCAGATGTTTAGGGCATCTGATTCTAAGGTACACAAGATCTTGTCTCAACAGTGACTTGGGCTGGTCTTGACTCTAGACCAGCTGTGCCGGCTTCAGCAGTTCCTTCCGCTTGAAGAGGATAGAAAGAGAGTGGGACAGAGGAAAAACAGGAAAAGACAGTCAAATGACAGACATAGCTGGGAAAGAGAAAAGAAGGAAAAGTTCGGGAAGAAGCCAGGGGTGGTGGTGCATGTATACACCCCACATTCAGAGACGGGCACACCAGGACTGTCAGTTTAAAACCAATCTGGGCTACACCGTGAGATCTCGTTGTAAAAAAAAAAAAAATTAATTAAAATAAAAGCAACAAAAAGTTAAATTTGAAAAGGGGAGGGAGAGAAAAGGAGAGAGGGAGAGAGGAGCTATCTAAAGACCAAATGCTGGCTAAAGTCCTTATCAGGAAGAAAAATTTTCAAATGCATGGACTCTATTTATACCCCGAATAAACAAGATAATTACGTGTTCATTTCAAAAGTTGAGCCTTGACTTCGGATGGCCAGTGACCATGAGTGTTTGGATTTCATATAAGCATGTTTAAAAGCCATGGGGTTTGACCCTCCAACCAGGAAGCCAAGCTTAGTCAACACGTTCACACTGTGAGCAAGGCAGAACGCAGAGAGTTGAACAAACTAACATCCCACCCTGGGAACCCAAGTTAAAGCAGAATGGATGAATCTGTCAATTGTTTCGCTGTCCTTGCCTGCTCTTGACATTGGCATACACCAGCCCCTTGTCTCACCCAGAGTGCATCTTTTGTATATGTGTGGGAAGGGAAAAAAAAGAGGACACTAATGAATATAAATGTGGATTTTGTTTTCTAAAGAGCAATCATTTTATTCTTATTTTTTTTTAAAGCCAGTTGCCAAGTGCAGTTCATAGGCCTGACCTGAGAGTGTCTGGAGACTGACAGCCTTCAACAAAGCCCCAGGGGCAGACTGGACACCCTAAGTCAAAAGTACCCTGCCCTGCCTCTGCCTTCCCATGGGCGCTGTGAGCAAAGACAGTGTCAGCTTCTACAGATGTCCATCCCCAATTCCTAGCTTCAGTTGGGCAGACGGTCCCCTTGTTACTGAGTGCTTGGATGCAGTTTCAGTATAGACGGACCCTCCTAAACGCGTCTTGCACTTACACCCCCGGGTGTAGTGTTTTCTAGTGCCTGTTCTCTTGTTTCCTGTACTCCAAGGTCCAAATGCATCCCCAGAATCCTTTCCCAACCCATCAGTCCTGACCCTGGTACTTACAAGGTTCTTGTCCATTGTTTCTAGTTGTGGTAACCCATCACCTTCCCTTCTGACAGGCACAAAGATGTGCCTGAAGAAGCCCCTCCTCCTTCAAGCAACATCTCTCTTCTTTTACCCACATCTATTTGTGAAAGCCTCCCCATCCCCCAAGGTCCCATTCCAACACCACCTCCTTCCACCAGGCTCTTTCTGCGTGGTACAACTACTCAGGTTTCTGCCTTTTTAAATGACTGTTTTATAATTGGCACAGGACAAGCCACAGCAGTTACTGTTTATATTTGGCATTAGCCAATGTCTTTGTCCTCTCCCCCTTGCTCTGGTGAACCAATCTCGCCTATTGCCTTCGACTTGATGGCTCTCATTTTTATCCCTTGAGTGAGCTGAGTCACTTCTAAGGCATGGCTTTCTGCGTGTCTCCTCCCTTCAGCAGTTGTGGCTATTTGGCCTAGGTTGGAGTCAGAGAGAACAGCCGGACCCTATGTCTTTCCCTTGAAGAGCGACGTGTCTTACTTCTGTAGGTGGCCTCCTCTAAAGCCCACCTGTCAGTGAATTCTCAGGGACAATCTTGGGACCACATCAATCTGTAGCCCTACTTCCAGGATGCATTCCGGGAAAGATCAAGGGATCAAACGCAGGTCACTAAGGGTCTTTCAGATCTATATGAACCTAGGTGGACAGAGATGGTGCAGCGGCGGTGCCATAGAAAACTCAGATTACCTACTGCTCCTCTCCCTTGGTGCTGGCAGAACAGGAAGTGACATCGTGTTCCGAGTGAAATGTCCCGGGTGGGGGGGGTGGGGAGGGACACATGGGTTTGAACACTGGGCCTCCAGCGAGTAGCGCTGCTTCAGGATGTTGTGGAACATTTCGGACATGAAGCCTAGCTGGTGGATGCAGGGCCTAGAGGAGGGACCCGAAGGTTGTAGTTGAACCTCCGTTCCTGCCTAAGCGCCTTGACTCCCGTTTTACTGAGCCATAAGCTCTCGTGACTGGAACCATGCTGCTTCAGCTGCCCTGCCTGCGCTGCCACGAAGACCTGCATCCCTACCAACGTGGTTACAAAATCCCTCCCAGCAGTCGGCAAACATCGGTCCTTCTACCAAACATCGGTCCTTCTACCTACAGACATGCGTAGTCTTCACTCCTCCTCAAGGAAGCTTCTCTTTGCCAACAGATGGAAACCACTGCAGAAAACCACACCCAATCAAAATGCAGAGTTGCGGAGCGCAGTCCCAGCGAATACATCTACAACAACCCTCCTACATCGAAGGCTCAGGGAACACCGTGGGACACCGGGTATAAAGAGTGTGGGAGCCAGAGGGCCAGGGGCTTTGCTGTGACGTGTGTCTTCTAGTAATATCAGAAAGTAAAGTCTCACCAATATGACTACCTAAACATGAGCTCAACAAGGACACCAACATACATGCCAAACTGCATGGCGCAAAGTTCACAAGGCCTCAACCCTACACAAAGGATGACAGGCAGTAAAGCTGGCGAGGTGACCCTCCCCAGGGAAGAGCACACCAATTGGCTGTCCAATGCCAAGTGGTCAGCCCTAAAACACACATTAAAGTAATATTAAAGGGACTCGACAGGTTATATTTGGGGTTATTATATATGTGTATATATAAATGCATATATGCATGCATTAAAAATTTATGAAGAAAAGGCAAAAAATTTGAAGGAATTCAGGGAGGGTTATATGGAGGATTTGGAGGGAGGAAAAGGAAGAGAGAAATATTGTAATCAAATCACGATCTCAAAAATAAACAGCAAAAACAGAATAAATAAAAGGATACATAAAGATAAATCCTTCCTCCCTCGGGCCTTTGTTGTCAGTATCATGTCACCAGGATAAGAAGAGCAAGTAATCCCTAAGATGCCCTCCACTGTCAACCCAGGATTCCAAGGGTCTGCCCAATCCACCAACTAACTATTGAAGTCTGTTGAGCAGTACGGAGTCAAAGCTTTTATTTGACGTCAGGAGTCAATGATAGACCAGGGGTCCTTTTGGGAAAGGATGTAGAAGAGCATAATTTGTCTTTTGTTGGAGGTTAAATCCCAGTGTAGAACCATCTTCCAAATCTTACAATGAATTCCTCCTGAGAGCCCCAGCCTTGTGTCTCACAAAGCTGGGGCAAATGTTAAAGACCAGCCAGGCAGTTAAGAACGCCATTATCAAGGGCTCTGGGAATCCATGTCATAAACACCCATGAGGGAAGACTTGGTGCCCCATGGGAGGTTAGAAATATGGAGGGAAAGATCTTTTTCTTTGCTTTTTCCTGTACTCTTAGCCTATCTTCCTTCCCCACCCAGTTGCGTGAAGAGAGAAGCCACTCCTTCCGCATCTAACAGGTCACTCACCAAGGTATTTGCTGGTCTTTGTGCTGAGTAGACAGCTGCAAGCCAACAGCCAGCAGCCTATGTGTACCTGATTTCTTATGGATAATCCTCTTTTAAATTTTAATTAGGATGTCTTAAAACCAAGACAGCAGTTTATGAAATATCCAAGCATCATCACAAGATGATTAAAATAGATCATTTCCTGTGGCCTTTTCTACCCCACTCAGAAGAAGAAAGCAGGCATGTTGGAAAGTATCTTCACTTAGCTGCTAATTTCTCAACTTAGTTCTCAGGGGCCGTAGATCCAAGGATCTAGAAGGAATGAGCTTGGAAATTAAACCTGCAGTGAGGAAGCCCTGTTGTGAGTGACTGAGCCACTCTGGACCTCAGATCTCAGGCCTGGCTGGGACTTGCTGCTGTGAAATTGTTTAGTGTCCAAGTCTGGTGCCATGTCAAAGAAGCCTTTCAGAGGACCCTACCTCTGCTACATGACCTGAAGCAGGCTGCTCTAGCAAGATGGGACTGGAAAGCAGGCCTAATCTCCCTGAGGTTACCAGTAAAGTCTGCCTGTCCCTGGGACTGGGCCATCATTGTTCTAGGTGGTCATCAGAACACTTGAAGTGGAGCAGGGGCACAGACCCCTAACAGTGACAGCTCACAGGCTGGGAAGAGTTCAATCAAAGGACAGCCATGCTATGGGCAGTCATGAACAATTAGGGAAGTCAAAAGTTCTTTAGCTGGGGGCCAACCCAGATTCCCTTTCCTGTACTTCTTTGCCTGGCCTGCCCCTTTCCTGTACTTCTTTGCCTGGCCTGCTGTGGGGGACAGACAGACAGACGGGCATCCAGCAATAAAAGTCAGGCCCTGAGGGTGAATCAGCCTCTTTCTTTGGTGCAAAGCTGACCTAATGCACAGCCTCACAACTTTCAACCTTGACAGGGCCAAAAGGGACACAGCAGCTTTTGTCTCGTGACAAACAAAGCCAGTCACCAGGGGTGAGGTGGGCCTTGAAGTGACAGAGGATGCCTAGCTTTTCAACTTTCGAGGATGCCTGTCCCACAAGTTCTTTGATGAGAGATGGGTTCACATAGGCTATGGGAGAAGGAAATGTAGGCTTCAACCCCACCTTCCACCTGGTCCCACGCTTTGGAAGATTTCACACCAAGTATCCCATCCCCAACCCAGAGAGAGCTGACATTTCTCTGTCTTGTCCACTGGTACAAAAAGAGTCAATCCCCGCATTTACTATCTTTACCAGAGCTGATCCTGAAGGCATCCCCAGTCCCTCCACTATACTGTTGCTCTGGAGTTGCATCACTCCAGAGCAACACCCTCCTCAAAAGGAGACGCTCCAGTTTGCAGATCAGAGAGCAGCCCAGCGAACCCCAAGACCGTCAAGCACTACTGAAAGAAAGACTACCACATGGGACAGTTGGAAGTGTGGGTGTACACACCTGTGACCCCAGCACATTGGGAGGCTGAGGCAGGAGCGGGGTGAATGCAAAGCCAGCCTGGGCCACAGAGAAAGATCTGCTTCAAAAAAAGAAAACACACAAGAAAAGGGAGGAAAAGGAAAAAACACAAAAGCCAGGAAGAAGGAAGGAAAAATGTAAGGCTCTGTTCAGCCTGTCCCAGGGAGAAGAAACAGGGCTGTGGGGCAAGAAGGGTTAAACTTGTGATCTGTTACAAGAGCCCCCCCCCGTCCTCCTCCTCCTCTTTTTTTCCCTTTCTTTCTTTTCTTTTTTTCTTTCTTTCTTCCTTTTTTCCTTGGTTTCATCTTCTCAGTAAAACACATAACTTAAAATGAAATCAAATATTAAAAATGACAGACTATATAAGTGCCGTGAGTAACTTCAGGTCACGGAGGGAGGGAGAAGCCAGCAAGTTGTCAGGTACTATCTGTCAGAGTGAATTAGAAACAATCAGCAGAGACTGAAAGGGAAGGTGATTGTTATTAAGCAGCGGGGCTGTGAGCAGGCTACCCAGATGTGGTCATGCATATAAAGGACAGGAAACAGCAGTTTAATTCAGGAAGCCCTGGCGAACAGGGCAGCCGAGAGGAGAAAAGTCCTTTGTCGCTAATAAGCTGGAAGTTACTTTGATAACAGCAGGGTTAGACTCGAGAATAAAACACATTTCTTTCACTACCACACACCATTAATATCGCAGAAATGCGGTCGGAAGAGATGCCCAGTGCGAGCCGGGGAGGAGTGAGTAGCCCTTCCTTCCCCAGCAGCATCGGTCAGCCCAGCACTCCTCCCGTGAACAGACGCCTCCCAGGCTGTTCTTCCTCACAGCCTCAGTCTGTCACCTTCTAGAAATGTCATATGACTTTAAAAGAAAAGAATAATGATCATATTTCATTATTCCCAAGTACCAGGCCTTCCCATCTCAAGGCCTGTGGGCAAGGTGCGCCCCCCCCCAACCCCCACCCTGTAAACAGCCTCAGTATAATGAAGGCCATGTATGCCGCAACGAAAAACAATTTTATATGCAGACAAGGCCCGATTTCGTAAGAAATTACTTATGCAGGCGTTCTGCAATTATCCTGTGATACTTTCAGGCAACAGTCTGACAGGAGTTGTGCAAACAATAAAGGGATTACAGAAATAAAAACAAATAATATCACACACACAGAAACCCCATGTTGTATGTGGACCAGATGAAGGAACGGCGTAGAAATGACTTTAGCAGGTAAAGGGGCCAACAGGAACTTCAACAGGAAGTGAGGGCGAGAAGTGAAGAAAGCCTCTTCCCCAAAATACCTGGGCGCCACTTTATGGCATCCAAGAAAATACTCAGGTAGGTGTGCCGTCTCCTATCTCCTCCCCCATCCATAGGCTGGGCTACTTCTTGTCTCTTTGATTCTTGGCTCATCCCAGGGGAGTTGAGGACATGGGGCCTTTGGAAGGAACAAGCTGGGCTGAGGGGTCGGGAAATGGTAGAACATAGGGAAGTGAGCATATTGTCCTTCCAGGTCAACATGGCAGCCCATAACCCCAGAGAAAACTTCAAGTCCCCATGATAGAGGGTCAGGAAACGCCTTTCAAATACTGCTGAGGAAAAAATATAGTGGCTAATAGGAATCTTGGAGATTGAGAAAAGGGCAGTGCCTGCCCAGGCAGCAACCCCTGTGGAGTGTAAAGAGAAGTTCTTATATCACTCGGTCCTCGCAGGGACAAGAACCCAGTCTCACGCATCACCTCAGCAATCACCCATAGTGACATGCAGGCACTCATGACTCGGGTGTTGGGGTGACAGAGAGGATGCTGGCTTCCAGCAGAATCACACAGGGTCACCTGACCTCCTTGCTTTCCACAGCCACCCCTTCTCTGCTAGTAGCTGATGTTGTCAGAGCCATTGTCCCCAACCAGCACACATTTCCACAGCCAGATGTCAGTGTGGCTGTCACACTTGCGGCTCATGCCGTGCCTCTTCCTATGTGCTGTCTGTGCCTTCTAATCCGGGCCATCACATCCAGGGGCTGAGGTCAACACTGGACAATCCTTATTTGGCACCTCCTATCTGAGAACCCCCCCTGTGCCCACTGCCGAGCACGGACTGCAGCCCCATCTGGTCCACATGCTATTTGCTGAAAGTTTTCGTTTGTCCCCTCTCTTGGCTATGAGACTCAAGCTGGCCTTAACTCTCTTTTTTCCCTCAGCCTCCCGAGTGCCAGGATTACAGGCATTTAGCATTTACCACCATGTCCATATTGCTGGATTTAAAAAAAAACAAAAACAAAACAAAAAAAAGATGTAAACTGGTTGTTAGCAGTAAGGAAGGGGAGAAAAGTGAAACATCCGTAATCATGTTTGGGGGGTTAGCAGGGTCAGACCTCACAGGCTTGAGTTTGGTAAGGACATAAAATATTGAAAGATAGGCAGGTGTGTCCTATCGTTTCCACTTAAACCAAGTGAAAACAAATTCCCATGATGGCAACTGATAATCCCGGAAGTTGGTCACTGAAAATGTCGGCAGCCACTGCTCACCATTCACAGGTACCGTGTCAGCTACGGCAACACAGAAGACATGCCTCCCCACCCCACTCCCAAGAAAGGCTTCCTTTAAGCCAAAAGGGGTTCAGATTGTCTGGAGCTGCATGAGGTGTGTCTTGCTGTGCTCCCCTGAGAATGAGACCGGGCAGAAACACATGAGGTGGAGGTTGGGATTCTAACTTTGTCAATGACGTCCTATAATCCTAGGCAAGTCCCCTCCCCGCCGCCACCTCCTCTAGGCCTCAGTCACCTTATGGATAAAATGAGAGTTTGATCAGAAAGACCGCTATGAACTCTATGATTCCATGGGCCTGTGAGTGAGCTAGGATTGCTGAGACGCCTGCCTGTGACAGCCGCTGCACTGTCCAAAGGAACCGGATCTAAACTACACCACTGACAAGACTCGCAGGTTCTCTACTTTCACTATATAGGTCTGGGAGTTCAGACTCCTTGGGTCATGAGGCTGGGCAACTAAGTTGTCTTACTAAGCCCCTTTTGATTTCTTGATTGGGGTTTCACCATACAGCCCACGCTGTCTGGGAACTCACCAAATTTCCTCTCCTCATTCTTGAATGTCAAGATGGTATATGTACAGCACCCATGTCCTCTCCCCTGGGATCTTGGTGAGTCCGAGGACATGGGGTTAGAGGGACCACTTCTGCCCAAGCACCCAGCACTGGCTCACAAGGCTCTCCAAGGCATGCTGGTTCTGCCACTGTGTACACAGTGGGTTCCTCCCAGGGCTGACTGCCAACTTGGACCAGCCACCAGGCATCCCTCCAGGGGAAACCAGACTACAGTGACCAGACCACCAGAAGCCATTGCAAGGCTAATTCTAACTCAATTATTGAAGAGAATCTCCACACCTGGGATGGCCTGTTTCTCAAGATGTTTTTCTTTGGTTGAAAGTAGCAAGCCAGAAAGGAAGAACCTGGAGTGTTTAGCGGTTGCAAGGCTGTGGGGTTTATTTAACAGCACCTCGAAACAAAACAACTAAAGACAAATGAACAAGTAGGGAAAAGCCCAACTGACCACGGCCTTACAAAGTCATGCCTGAATGGAATGCCCCACCCGGTTTTTCTGCTTGCATTTTCTTACAGCATCTGTCCATCTGACATCATCTTAGCCACTGGGACCCCTGCTTTCTGATTCCCACTCTCAACTCCCGTAACAGGAGCTCCCTGTGGTCCAGAACTCAGACTGTCTTGACCATGTTGCTTCCAGGGCTTCTAAACGATCCTCTTAAATCAGCAAGAACAACAGTCTGCTCTGGCTTGAATTGGCCATCCCCACAGGTTCATGTTGCACTGACTGCTTAGCCACCAGCTGGTGGCACTGTCCTGAGAGACAGGGTCTATCTAGCTAAAAGAGGTGAGTCACTGGGGTTAGACCCTTGAGGACACCTTGCCTTGGCCCCCTCCCTACCTAGTGTGTTTACTTTCTGCTCACTACAACATAAACCTCTCTCCTCTACCACATGTTCCTGCCACCATGGAGTTCTGCCATAGGGTTTGGGGCCAAGGGACCACAGTCTGAACCCTCTGAAATCATGAACCGAACTAATCATCCCTGCTTTAGGTTGTTTATGTCAAGGATTTGGTCCCAGTGATGAGAAGAGCTAAGGGTGTAATGCCACCTGCTAACTGTGCTTCCTGAGACAGACAGCTTAGCTTACACAACCTCAGTTTCCAAGTCAATGGAAGCAAATGAGGTCTGTCTGCTAGGGGCTCCGTGTGGATTGAGAATCTCCAGGAACACTTAGACATCAGTGAGTTCCCCTCTGCCTGCTCTCCCTGGGGACATCAGAACTCCATTCCCTCATTTCTTGTCCACAAATGAGTTATGAACAATCCTCACCTCCGTGAGTGCTGAAGTATCCTGGCAAAGTTCCTACGGGGCACAAAGCACACCCCATATGTACACGTTATTGATTTCACACAGAGACATCCATCTCCACCTCCCTTCTCCACTCCCAAAGTGCTGCCCCTGGAGCACACAACTCCGGTGCTGACTACCATGGAAAGGGTGACTTGGGGTCGGTAAAGCCACAGCAGCACTGGCCTCTGAGTGCAGCATCTGTGGTTCCCAGAGCCTGCCACCTCCTCTGGTTCCCATCACCTCCTAGAACAGTGCTGCCAACTGGTGGCCAGGTATTCAATGTCTGAGCCTGTGGGGACAGTTCAGACTCAAACCATAACAGACAGGAAGGCCAGAGTCTGACGGTAGTTCTTGCTGATTTTAGAGCCCACTCTTTTAAAAGCACTGGAAACATTGTAAAGGGCAGTTCAACTCCTGCCCACAGGGAGCTCGGGTGATAGTGGAAAGCAGTGCAATGGAGTCCAGAGGCCGTGAGCACAGCTTCCTCTGGACAACCCTAGCCCTCGTGGCCAGACCATGGGGGACTTCATGACGGATGGACTGTGGACTCGAGGCTGTGCCGACCCTCTTTAGAGGGGATCATTTGCACACCCGTGTTGTAGTGACACATGAAGTCAGTACGTCAGTGCAGAGCATGTCCGTAACATTTTTGCTTTATTTTATTCTATCGGTATCATTTTTGCAGCACTCAGGATTTAACACATGATAGAGCCGTGCTTCCACCCATTTCATTTTGCTTACCCACTCACTTGTTTACTTTAAAAATTTTAGAGACGATCTTGCTATGGGTACTAAGTTGATCTTGAACTCAAGATCCTCTTACCTCAGGTTAAATGTTGGAATTACAGCTGGGTACTACCACATCTAGATCTGTGTACTACCACATCTGGATCTGTGTACCACCACACTGGGTCTGTGTACCACCACACTGGACCTGTGTACTACCACAGCTGGACCTGTGTACTCCCACATCCTGACCTGTGTACTACCACAGCTGGGCCTGTATACTATCACAGCTGGGCCTGTGTACTACCACATCCTGACCTGTGTACTACCACAGCTGGACCTTTGTACTCCCACATCCTGACCTGTGTACTCCCACAGCTGGACCTGTGTACTCCCACATCCTGACCTGTGTACTCCCACATCCTGACCTGTGTACTACCACAGCTGGGCCTGTGTACTACCACAGCTGGACCTGTGTACTACCACATCCTGACCTGTGTACTACCACAGCTGGGCCTGTGTACTCCCACATCCTGACCTGTGTACTCCCACATCCTGACCTGTGTACTCCCACAGCTGGACCTGTGTACTCCCACATCCTGACCTGTGTACTCCCACATCCTGACCTGTGTACTACCACATCCTGACCTGTGTACTACCACAGCTGGGCCTGTGTACTACCACAGCTGGACCTGCGTACTCCCACATCCTGACCTGTGTACTACCACATCCTGACCTGTGTACTCCCACAGCTGGACCTGTGTACTACCACAGCTGGGCCTGTGTACTACCACAGCTGGACCTGTGTACTACCACAGCTGGACCTGTGTACTACCACATCCTGACTTGTGTACTCCCACAGCTGGGCCTGTGTACTCCCACAGCTGGACCTGTGTACTACCACAGCTGGACCTGTGTACTACCACAGCTGGACCTGTGTACTCCCACATCCTGACCTGTGTACTCCCACAGCTGGAACTGTGTACTCCCACATCCTGACCTGTGTACTCCCACAGCTGGGCCTGTGTACTCCCACAGCTGGGCCTGTGTACTACCACAGCTGGACCTGTGTACTCCCACATCCTGACCTGTGTACTTCCACAGCTGGGCCTGTGTACTCCCACAGCTGGGCCTGTGTACTCCCACAGCTGGGTTTTTGGTTTTTTGTTGGAAACAGGTTCTCTAAGTTACCCAGGTTGGCCAGCCACTCACTGTGCTGCCAGGTAGGCTGAGGTCTTCTGATGCTCTTGTCTCAGCCTCCTGAGTGCTGGAGTCGTAGATGGTTTCCATCTCTCCTGGCCTAAACATCAGTTACCTAAGGCTTCATGCATTCTTTCTACTGTGTGCCTGCTGGTTACTGTCAACATGGAAAAGCTCATGAAACCTGGGAGAGGTGTGTTCATCCCGGCTGGATGCAAAACCTTCCTCCTGAAGAACTGTTGGACTCAGGCAGTCCCTATAACCATGTGCTGGTGGCTGCAATTGATCTCTATCCCCTCTAAATGACAACCACAATGGACAAGAAGGAAATAGCAAAGATCAAAGAGCAAGATGTGTGTGTGTGTGCGTGCGTGCGTGTGTGTGTGCGTGTGAGAGAGAGAGAGAGAGAGAGAAAGAGAGAGAGAGAGAGAGAGAGAGAGAGAGAGAGAGAGAGAGTTATAACTGCAGTAACCTCATGCCCACAAGGTACTCTGTGGATATCTCCCTGAACAAAGATATCATTGATAAAGATGCTTTCAAAAACCCAGCTCTGAAATGCAAGGCCAGATGAGGGGCCAAGGTCAAGTCTGAAGAGAGATACAAGATGAGCAAGTACAAGTGGTTCTTCCAGAAGCTTTGAGTTTCCATCATTAAAATAAATACAAGGGGGGAAAAGGACTCCACAAAGTCAAGTGTCCTTTTCAAAGAACTGCCAGGGTGGGAGCAAGGAGAGTCCCCTGCACATGAGTCCAGACTTTCAGAGATGGCTTAGGGACATTAGGGCCCTCTCCTCTCACTACTTGCCAGCCCTTCTCCATGCAGACTCTGGGGAGGTTTCCAACTCCAGGGCTTGGGAAGACTGTGTCCTGGCGCTGAAATTCAGCAAGAGACTAGGAGAGTGGTACCCCCATATCCTTTACCTGTTCCTGACACCCGTCTACTATCGCTCTTCGGAGGATAAGAATCTGTTCTTGAAGTCATGAATCGTTGGTATAGGCCCTGGAGAACCTGGCTCAGCGGATAAGAACACTGGTTACTCTCCCAGAGGACCAGAGTTCAATTCCCAACACCCATATCACCTACATCAGGCAGCTCACAATCATTTGTAACTCCATCTCTAAAGGATCTAATGCCTCTGACCTCTGACCTCTGACTTCTGACCTCTAGGTCACTTATACTCCCTTGGACATACCAACATTCTCTCTCTCTCTCTCTCTCTCTCTCTCTCTCTCTCACACACACACACACACACACACACACCTAAACATAATTAATAAAATAAAATCTCTTTTTTTAAAAAAAGAAGAAAAATAATTTGTTCAGTTTTCATCTTACTCCAGGTCACATAACACCCCCTCCCAAAGTCATCAAAAAGTGTGCATTTCCCATCCAGAAAAATATTCCCATGCCTGCTTAAGGGCTACCCCTTTAGACCACACAGACCTCTGTCCCCTGCCTGTGAAACCTCATTTACGTGGCGTTTATGAACATACACTGCTAGCATGGTTCTATCTTCATATTAGTTACTGTTGTCCTTCTTTTTCTGTGTCAGATTTATAAACTAAACTCATAGGCACATACAAGGCAGAGTGAGTATTGGGTTTGGTGGGGTCTGCAGCTTCAGGCTTCCCTGAGGTTATTGAACATGTATGTCTTCTGCATATGAGGAGAGATAATAATGATTGTCCATTATGTTCCAAGAAGCCCAACGTTTAGCCCAGTGTCTCACTGCAAAATATGTGTCTTAGTGATGGGAAACCTGATGAGCCCCACAGCGTGCAAGCTGGCCAACCAAGGGATGGTGTATGTTTCCCATGGGGGAACCCATGACATTTCTTCCTTGTCTGTTTGAAGTTGGGAGGGGGGAGCGGAACTCTTCCTATCCCATCCCATCCCTTCCCATCCCATCCCATCCCATCCCATGTCAAAGGGAGTCAAGGCAGAAGTAGCCAGCATGGTAGCTGTGCTTCTTCTCCCACCTTAAGAAGCCCAGAATATGGAATGTTCAAGAACAAGCCAATGCCCTTGCTTGCTCAACAGCCAGCACTACCAACTCCCTAGCAGAGGCCCTGGGCGGCTATGCTAAACCTGGCCTTCGCATATCATGAGCATCCACACTGCAGAATTTCTACCATCAATGTAGCAGCTGAATGCTTTAAGACTCCGAACTCCCCCATCTGTGTTTTGCCTCCCAAGAGGGAAAATAGTCTTCACAGACATTCCCTTATCTGGCAGGCAGATTCCAAACCTTACTGGCAACCACGGGCTTGTTTTCCCAACCCAGAAGCAAAGGAACCAAAAATTGTTCCCGCCTGCGATATGCCGAGGAGGGACCTAGCCAGAAGCTCCGTCTGCAGTCTCTAAACTGGAGCTCCTGAGCTGCCCACCTTCCCCCCCTCCTAGAGGGCACCTTGGGATCTGCAAAGTCACAGGCCTGCCAGGCCGTTGATGGCCCCCACTACTGCTTTCGTTAACTGCTCCTTTTTCTGAGCATAGAATACACCCACTAAGAAGCTGCGGGAAAACACTCAGCGCGGTGTGAAATCAACACTTTCCGACTCAAATAACGGGGTAAACCAGGGAAAACTTCCAACCTTCTCACTGTAGACATTTTCCTCCGGCAAGAATCACAGGGCCTTGACGCCACCATCCGCTTGTCCCCGCATATGAGGGAGCCCCCCACCCCAGACCTGGCTTTTCACAGGTTGCTAATTCCTTGTATTCCTCCTGCCTGGCCTTTCACATTCTTAATCCCGGAACCCTGAACCCAAGCAATTGCTAATAAGCCAATATGGGATGATCACCGTGCAAGTCTAATTGATAGGAGTCTCTATTGACTGGCCTTGATGTCTATCTGAGCTTTCCTCAACAGCCAAGATTTAAATGTTTCATTTTAGTTTTAACTTTCACTTTCCCTCATTGCAGTGTCAGGCAAAGAGGTACGGGTTTCTCTATCGGAAAGAATCACGGTGCAGAATAATTTATGACTTCAGCTTCCAGAAAAGCCATTTCAAATCTTCACTTTGATTTGGTTGTATCAAAACTACTCAAAATAACAGCAGCACTTTTCTTGGAACCAGAAAAAACGCGCACAGCTCCTCGGGATTTCGAGCTAGAGCTTCATCTCTACCCCCAGAAGAAAATTCCAGAAAGGAATTAAGCCACGGGGTGAAAAACACAACACTGGGGTGAAGCACCACGAGAAAATAGAACATTGTTGTTCGGAATCCTTTTGTTTCAAACCACCACCACCCAAACCACGAAGGCACGCCGGTCCCCAGGAGCCATGGCCCCGGATTGACTGGGTGGGTGCAGGCGCCTCCACTTGTGTCCAGGAGAGACTTGGCTGGGGTGCATAGTGGTTAGCTTGAATTGGGTTTGTGTGAAGTCAACAGGGCAAAGCAGGAAGAAGGGAGGGCAGACCGCTTTAGCAGGGTGAGACTTACCTTAACACCCTCACTGCATGCTTGACTTAAGGACTGTCAGTCTAGTAAGACTATATCCCCAGAAAAGACGCACCGGATCCAGGCGCTGAAAGATGGCCGGAAGGGTGTCCTCACGCTCCCTGTCACAAACAGAAAAGGAGATAGAGAAAGAAACCATGTAAAGCAAAATGTAGCAAATTCAGGAAATCACAGCCACACTCTGAGGTCAAGGAAACTCGGCTGCAAAGGTTAAAGATGAAATCAAATCCAGAGTACGAGAATGGAAATCTATCCCCACGCAAGGCCACCAGTGACGCGCCGTAGACAAGAAGCTAAATACTGCCTAGCACTGGGATCCTTTATTTCCATCAGATCAATAAGAGCTTATATTTATCAGGATTCCAAACAGCTGCCACTTTTGACAACCTCCACTTTATTTTCTCACTCCTTGCGCTGTATCGGGGCAGAGAGGACCCGAGAAGCGGCTTTTAAAGCTATTTACACCTGAAGACACAATTCCATTAAGAGGTCCTGTTTTGTTAAAGAAACAGGGACTGATATGATTATATTGGCAGGAACGGGAAGCGCCTTTGTTCTTCTCCCCAGGTCTTCCCCTCCGCGAGCCAGACCCTGCAAGGAGAAGGTCTGATCCGAAGTCAGGGTACAGGCACTTCTTTTTCCTTGCTTCTGTGCAAACTTGCCATTCGTAGAGGCAGGAAGGACTCTGCTAAAATGGTTACCCCTCTAATCGTCTGTACGGCAATATTTGCTATCAGGCATTCTAAATAGATTATCAGCAGTCCATCTGTGTCATTATTGATTTATAAGGCTTTAAGCAGCTTTAGAATGGAAGCTTTCCCACCGAGGGGCTCCTTGTATAAATCAGAGCCGTGCTCAAATATAGCAGCCATCATTCAAGATATTGTTCTTCAAATCATAACAAGAAGGAGAAAATGATAAATTGCTTGTAATATACTGATCCAAACTGATATGCAAATCTTGTTATTAAAATATATTACTTGAGTAAAAAGAGGCATCATTAACATATGAATGCTATATGCAAATGATCGTGACAGAGCAGATGTTGGCGCATGTAATTGACCTATATGTGAATTGCATCAGAACCCTTAACTCTATTAATTCACTACCCAGTAACTAGATATTGTCCAAAAAGTACATTCTTTGAAACCATATACTGGAAGCAAAGCTGACAGGGTTCCAAGGATTCAGAAACAAGGTCACTGTCAGTAGTATTTTGCTGTCATCTGCATTCCCCTTCTTATGGATGACATCATCATGTGGCCGTGTAAATCGATCACTTAATAGCATTTAGGAAATACTGCAGTGGGGAACAGGTTATAAAAAAAAACCTGCCCCAGTTTTATTCTTTTTCTTGGCAGAAATGTCATACCTCTTAAACTGAGGGTTTGTGCATGAGTGCCCTGTGAAACTCACAGATGCCATTTTATTCCCCGTCTTTATTTTTCCACTTCTTCTCAGAATGACATTAAATTGTATTAAATAGCCTTTTGTCCACAGGGCACAGACCACCCCGCATATGATAATGCATTAATGCCCCACGTTCCAGCCACTGAGCTGAAACATTCTCAGACTTAGAGGATAAGTATGAAGCGCCATTGTGTGTATAGCCCGCTAACAACTGTGACACATACTAATAGAAACATACCTAATAAATTACTGCTTTCAGGTCTAGCAAGCTGACATTTCTCTGCAAGGGACAATTTTATATTTGTGGCACAGAACAAAATTGCTTCATATGAAGCCACTGTGGATTAGCATAAAAATTAACACTTAAATTTCAGCTTATTTTCCACCCTCTCCTCCTGCCACAACAATCAATTCCTCTTATAAATCTGATTAGATTTTATGATGCTTATTATTCCAAGCATGCCTCAACACAGCATTCACGGGCTTGAAGACTATTTGTTTAAATAGAAAAAAGAAGCAGATAAATCTATAGGTATTTTTTATTACCCCTTTCCCCACCAGTTTCTTTCTCATATTGTAACATCAGTAATTGATTGCACACATTAATTAACATGTAAGGTAGAAATTCTGCATTATGTGTGATTTATTTTCCTATCTGGTGAGTAGGTTTGTGTGTTGCCCTTGTATTTCTAGGACATTGGGCTCGATTCTGGTCCAGACATGAATGTCAATGCTCACTCCCCCGAAAGTTATTAATGTCAGATATGAAATGAGATTTTTGATTTCACCTGCTTACTAATCCACAAAAGCTGTTTTGAGTGATGTAGGCTTAAACGCTCAAATTTGAAATGATATATTGCTATATCTGATAACATGCAAATATGTTCATTAGACATAATTTAGCAGGAGAGAATAGCAACACTTTCATAACAAGCCGAGGTCAAAAATGGTTGTTAATTAAACAAGTCGTGAAAAATGGCATTGCAGGGACACTGTCCGGCAGACACCAGGCTCGCCAGGGATACGCCATAGATAAATCCAAGGCTCTGCTCCAATATGGAAGGGGGGCTTCTACCTGCCTCACCTAGCCGAAATCAAGGCTCACACAAAGACTGTGAGTTGGCCATGCGTGATGCTACTTTGAGTCAAAAGGTAACATGCTATACTCATACATAAGAAGATGTGATTTCACTTTCTGTCTTCACGGCTTACAGTGATTTATATGGTTGACTCTTTCACAGACAAACCAGGAAAGAAATTAATATTACATCCGGCCACATACGGCTGGTTGTCCTGAGTGTTTATAGCTGTGTATTTTAAACCAAGCAGCTAAAGTAACAGACCAAACCAAGGCTGGGATGTTGAGGGAAGGGGTGGGGGCTGAGCTGGATGAAGAGCTATGCATGCTTCTTTGATTCTTTCCTTTTCCTCTGGTCCTTCTCAATTGTGTGCACTGGTTACCTAGGGAACCAGCATGCAGTAAGAACTCTTCCCATTGGTCATGAGTTGAGATTCAAGGTGGGTGGGGTTCTGAACCACAGGTAAAATAAGCATCTAGACTTCTTAGGGTTTGGATGCCTGAGTGCCTTCAGGGAAGATGGTACCATGGGAGCCAACTACACTCTAGGGTGGGCAACAGTGTTTTCCAACTGAGTACCCACAACCTTCATACAGGGCATGGCATCATTCACAGGGTGGTTAAGGACAAAGACATCATCTGGAACCAACAGGAGTCTCATGCCATGTGTGACAGTCATTGGTTGATGTAATACTTATCCAAAGAATCCCTGGGGGGGCCTCTCTGTGAGCAAGAATTGCTCATGAGTGCATGGGAGTCACCCACAGCAAGGAAAGTTCATGTGAGATGAAATATTGAATCCAAAATGTCCTCCAGAAGTTGCTGTTTAGTGTGGTTGGTCCCTGGCTGCTGGCACTATTTTTGGAAGGTTATGAAAGGAGCTTTAGGAGGTAGAACCTAGCCGGTGGCCAGTCATTGTGGAGAAAGGCTTTGAAGGTTAAATGGCCCCGGGTTTCTGTTTCCTCTGCTTCCTGGTCTGCCATGGTATGAACAGTCTTTGTGCCTACTGTCACTGCCATGAACTCACCTGTCCATTGAGCCTTCCTCACCATGATGGACCGAAACCATTTAAAACCGTGAGCCAAAAATAAATCTCTCATCTTTTAAGTTGTTTCTGTCGAGTATTATGTTCAACGGTGACGGGAAAGGAGTGGATACAGTGAGAACCCAGGACCAGGACTCAACACTTAAGATCTCTCTAGTCCTCGTTCATGTCCTGGAGGATGAAGACCCTACCCCAGTTATATTGTGCCCAAGTATAAAATGTCCTCACTCTCAACCTGCCTGGCAGTCATTATTACTGTTACTAGAAATTTAACTTCACCTTTAGTCCTTGAGCTTTTAAATGCATATCTCAACTGGGGTAAGAGGCATGGTGGTATTCCTTCTACGTGACCTCTATTCCCATGACCTTCAGGGACTATGGGAATTTCAAAGCGAAACAACTGGATGAAGTTCCTGCCAGCAGGGAAGACGAAGATCCCCAATCTGCCTTGGCCCACAGTGATTTTTTTTCCCCACTATACTTTTCACTGTGACTCTTGCTCCTCTATGTGGGGCCCTCATGTGTCTGTCTATGTGCATTCCTTTCCACCCACCACAACCCTAGACTCAACCACAGCTTCCTTTCCTGGTGGGCAAAGAGAGACCCAGATAGGTCTCCACTTTTAGAACAACCCAAAGATGGCCCCAGACTACAAGAAGGCCTGTTGGAGAGGCTCAAACAGGACTGTAGTTCCACAGAGTTGAAGAACTGGGGGAGGGGACTTCAGCCAATGAGTGACGTTCAATTTCTATATCGCAGTAGATATATTTAAGTTTTACTTGTCACGGGCCACAAGGCTTCTCTCAGGTCCTGGCACTATCTATGCAACTTCATGGGCACCCCATTCAGCATCTACCCTAGCTTAACTATTACACAATGCCAGAGGCTGTGATTCATTTCAAAGTGGATGATTCATTAAATGAGTGAATGAATGAATGAACGAACAAACAAAAGAATGGCCCCATAGTGCTCATGTGACTAAATATGTAAGTAAACAAATATCTAAAGACATGAATGAATGAATGAATGAATGAAGAAAGAGCTAGAATGAAGATGGAAGGAATTAAAAATTAGTAAGGATATGGATCAATGAGTAAATGCATATGCAAGTTAAGAAAGGACTTATGAAGGAATAGAGGAGTATTAGTAGATCAACAGATTCTTTTATTATTGTTGTTTTCAGTGCTAGGGATGGAACCCAGGATCTTGCGTATGTTAGGCAAGTGAGAGCCTTATCAATGGACTTTTAGTAAATAAATATATGCAGGGATACCTTGATCATGCCCACCCGAAGAGCTGATGGGCAACAGAAGAGAAAGTATGACAAGCATAGCCTCTGCTTGAGTCCTGTCAGGAGTTGGGCTTCACCCAGTAGGATTTTCTACAGATCATGGTGTATGAGTAAGAAAGAAGACAAAAAAAAAAAATAGTACTGTGCATCTAAGCCTCCCAGAAGGTGCTTCTAATGATGAACTTCTTAACCCAGTATACTCCCAGGAAATCTTACTAGACACTAGAAGCCATCTTCCTGTTCCTGGTTAGGAGGATGGGAGCACTGGTCCCAGCACACAGCCCAGCAAGCTCCAGCATGACTATCACCAGTCTCGTAACCATCTTCATTTCTCTACTGGTAAAATGGAGATAACAGGGCTGGGGTGTCACTCAGAGCTGAAGGCTCCCACTCAGCACATACTAGTTTCTGGCTCCAATCTCTAGCTTCAATAAAATTAAATATAGATATTTAAGTTTTAATAGAAGATAACATAGCTAAGAGCTCTAGACTCAGGCTCTACACGAAGCAGCTGCTCAACTACTGGGCAGCATCGCTGGCCATTGTCAAGTAGCTCTGTTATGGGAACTTTGGGTCTCCTACCCATGGTGAGCTTAGTCCCACATGGGCATCCATCTCTCCAAAATTCTGTATGTTCCAGGCTACCTGAAGCAAGGCACCAGGACAAGCATCTTCCATTTAAGTTTGTATTTCATTTCTTCTATCCCAGCCTCACTGATGTGACCAAAGGCACTGCTCTAACCTGGATGTACAGAGCCAACACGTGTGATTCTTCACTCTATGGCAAAACCTGGTTTCCTACTTGTGGAACCAAGAACTTGATCTCTATTTGTGGGTTCTCAGCATCGTCTAGTGGCAGAGCTCTTTCTACAAGGAGCTGATGAGGGAATACTTACTCTGCAAAAGTTCACATGAGGGACCCTGCTTCTTTGTCCCCTTCTTTTGGCTTCCAAAGCTTCTCCTTGGAACCCTTGCATTACTGTGGAAGTTAGTTTGTGAACTACTGGTACTGGAGCCTTCATGACATTTGGTGACTTTCTCACTTCGTGACAGTGGTTTTGGTAGCGTAGGGGTGGAGGGAGTCACACATTGAAAACAAGGTGTCACGATTCTAGCATGGCTATTGATCTCTATTGGGCCCAAGCAACACAGCACAGATTTCGGGGAGCTTCAATGAGACATTCTCTAGTCTTCCACACAAAAACAGTCTTTCGACCCCAACTCACCACTACTCCTTTGTTTGCAACCCTGCCAATGATTTGTTTATGCTGGAAGCCCGGTCTGTGTTGCCTCCAGCCATGGCACTGAGGGAGACCAGAGATTTCCTGAGTTTACTGTGGTTCACTGTCACCCTTGCTCGTTCTGTGGCAGGTAATTAGCCTCTGCCCTCTATGCATACTGGGAAGAGGAAACATCCAAAACTCTCGCATAAGCCTGGTTAGAAGATGCTATGAGAAGCCAGCTTCCAGGAGGAAAACAAGAACCCTGGTGAAATCCCTCACTGCAGAGACACGACACGGTCCCCATTCCTTCTGTTTAATCTTGACCAAGAAGTGTAGCCTACATTTGTGTTGTGTTAAGAAAGACATGAAAGAAGGCTGAAGTTGCCAGTCTTAAAACCAAGGCTGACACCTAAATTCCCTGGAGAAAGGGGAGGAAGAGTGCTACATAGAAACAACACATGGAGCAAATATGAACATGACAGGACCTTAGATGGAAGGAGAGACTTCAAAGGGAAGAGGAGAAGGAGAGACGTGCCACTGAGAGTAAGAATGGGAAAAACAGTGAGCGTGAGGAAGAGAGCCACTGCAAGAGCAGCCTCTTTAAAGAGTGTTCTTTATCTCTGGACCAAATCCCCGAGCTGCCCTCCTGAGGAGTCTCAAACCAGCCCACTTAAGAAATAATCTTTTACACACAAGAAATTTCACATTACATGATTTATTTCGGCATACTGTACTTGTGAGGGCTCACGGAAGAGTTGGGTACCATAAACCCAAGTCACAGCCCAGACCAATTCTTAGCTCTCTGTCCAAGATAGAGCACAGGGAGGCATGGCCACATGCAGGCTATGGGACCACGCCTAGAGATGCAGCATCCATGTTCTCAAAGGCCATTTGCATACTACTTTTATCCTGTGGGGGTCATCTACTCAAGTTTGTACCGAGGACTAATTAAAGTTGTCTCAAACTGACCGATGGAATTCCTGAAACCAGTCTGTTTCATTTGATAGGGAATTGCCATAAACAATAGCCAATATGCTGTTCCCAACTATGTAAGTAAACAAACAGAAATATATTCAGAGAGGAACATACCTGGAGACTGTAGACAGTGGAAAAACAGCCAGGGAAGAAGCAAGCACCAATACTAGGTAAGTGGTCAAGCATTAAACCCTCCTGTACCACTGACTGTGAACCTTGAATGCTCAATAGCCTCTCTTAGCCAATTTCCTCCTCTGTAAGATGGCGTGATGGTCATAAGAATGACTTAGACTAACTGAATGGGCCCGGTACACAAACAGCGGCTACTAATACTATCGATATTCTCAGACAAAAAGATAACCTAGGAGGTGTTCTAATGGTTCATCTAGCTAGTATCTCACACTGAATGTTGACTGGTAGAGTCTCATTTACATGAGCAGTGACAAGGCCACAGGGCTGAGAAATCAGGAGCCTTGGTCATCACCTAGCCGGGCATAATTTACCATCTGAGAACGGGAGTCCATACCTTTCCCTTGCCTTGTGTTTCCTAGCTGCTCAATATAGCAGAACTGAATGCAGGAGTGTCCAGAGAACTCCTAGCTGGGGGGAATATGAATTCCCAAGATTCCCATGGGCCCACCCTTGGTGAACAAATGCCTTCCTCACTCTGTCCTAAGCCAGCAGGTGACTCACAGAGTCATGGCCTCCAGGGATCAGCTTCCAGGTTCAGCGCTGACACAATGGCGGACAAGCAAAGCCAACAACACCCAAAGTACGAGGTCCACCACTGGTACCCAGGAGGTAGGGAAGAAACAGGCACATGGAGTCTTCAGCATGAGGTCTGGGTGGATGGTGATAATACCCTTGTGACCTAATTGGAAGTACCCCAGCCTAGAGTCGCCTCTACAACACCTTGACTATGTCCTCTGAAGCTTACAATTAGGCTTTGGCCCATTTCCTCCAACTTTTCCTACTTGTGGTCATCCCAACTCTCACTTCCATCTGTTACCTTAAAAATACTGAAGCCATATCAGTCTAGCGGACGTGGGGTGGCCAGCCTCTTGCTGTTTCCCAACATGCAACCCAGATTTCAGTGGCTAAAATTTTAGGGGCTACAGAAGCTTGCATCTTATCCAAAGCAGCCTAGTTTCTCCAAGGATAGGTAGTTTACTATAACACAATAACTGAGGTCAGCTACGGTTAAAGAGAAGAGGTGGATCTTGGGGTTTCTATTGCTGTGAATTTCCTACGGTGTCTACCATGACCATGGCAACTCTTCTAAAGGAAAACATTCAGTTGAGGTGGTCCGCTAACAGTTCAGAGGTACAGTTAACTATCATCATGGCAGGAAGCATGGTAGCTTGCAGGCAGGCATGGTGCTGGCTACATCTAAGGTTAAGCAAAAGAGATCTCAAAGCCTACCCCTATAGTGGCACTCTTCCTTCAGTGAGGCCACACCTCCCGAAAGATCCTCTCCCTATGAGCTTTGGAGGTCAAATACATTCAAACTAGCTCCAGTGTAATCTAGCTCATCATTCTGAAGATTCTGGAGAATAGCATTTGCTCAGGTCTGGAGAGGACCTCACGGCAAGTGGCAAGAACACACTTGAGGGAACGGTCCCCAAATGGATCACAAGAGAGCATTCTACAGGGCCAAGCTTCCTTCCTTTAGTTTGGTTTGGTTTTATGAGAGTGCCTCATGTCGTCTGGGCTGGAACTATTTTGATTTCTTATTCATTCATTTGTTGCTATTATTACCATTATTTGTATTTGCAGTGTGAGCAATTGAGCCCAGGGCCTTGTGTGTGGTAAACAAGTATTCTACAACTGAGACATATCTCCACCCTGTAGGAAGACTCCTATAACCACGCCTATCCCAGGAGCCCAGATTTCCAAGGGAGCTTATCTCCATCTCTTCCAAGGGTAGCACCCTGGAAGCTCCACCCCTTAAAGGTCCCATCGCCTCTCAGTATTACCATAATGGAGTACCAAGTTCCTAACACGTGACCCCTGTGGGACACACGCAACCATATTCAAATCGCAACTGACCTGTCTCCCACATAACACATCCAAAAGTCTGTTCAGTGGCCAGAGGGAAGGCTCGGCAGTTAAGGACACTTGCTCCTTTCCCAGGGAACCCGCCTTTATTCCTGCCATTCGCATCACGTGGCTCGCTGTCACCTGTCACTGCAGCTCCGGGGGATCTGATGCCTTTTTCTGGCCTCCACAGCCACCTCCGCTCTCAGGCACATACTCATAGAGACACTCACACATACACATGTTAAAAGGCTGCTTACAACGTCTACCCACCCCTCAGCTACCCACAAGACAGAACTAACTCAAAAACCCCAGGGCCATGTGCTCACATCCACACATCCACGCTCAAGTTTGAAGCTTGCTGCATGGGGGACCTTGGATTCTTTGGAGGGTTCCCAGTCAACAGCCCAGCTGTGGATGGGGTCTTCTCAGAGTAGACACCTTCCTGCAGTCATCCCCGGTGACCTGAGGTGGTGAGCAGGCATGGGAAGGTCAGTACACAGAGCTTGGCTATTGGTCTGAAGGACATGCTCCCACCCCAGGGACCACTAGGTGTGGCTTTGGACAAATATACACACATGCCACGCCGACGTTTGTTTTGTATCGTAAACACACAGTCTCTAAAATAGGCAATGTTGAGTCTCTGGCACAAAATGAGGGTATGAGAGTCAGTGTTTACAATCCTCACAATTCTCCAGCTTGCAAACGCTGTCAGGAAATGTCCCCAGGAAAAGCGCTCTCCTTAACTGTGGGTGCTTGTCTTGCTCCAGGCCAGTTGGAATGATATAACCATAGAAAGGCTTTGAGGGGCACAAGCCTGTCCCCACGGGAGTCAGGGAGAGCCAAAGGGACAGGGCAGCAGTCCCTGGGGAGGCCTGCATGGACAGGACAGTGCCTGACCACCTGCAGAACGGACCAATTATGGCATGGCTTGCATAATTATGGCAAGGTTGCAGTCCGGTTGCCAATCCTGGCCTTGCAGATGCCCAGATTATGTATTCAGATATTTACTGCTCCTTGGTATTTATTAACACAAACAGGATAAGAAAACAACGAAAACCATTTTCCCTCATTTCTTCCCATTGTTCTGCGTGGTAACTTTATTACACATTTGCTCAAAGTAAGCTGCCAATAAAGATGGATAAAATTAAACTCAGGCTGGAGGTTTTTTCTATTTTTCTTCAATAATTTTTCTCAGGTTGTTTTTGTTTTCATAAGGATTTGAGACGTGGCACTAGAGGTGCAGAATTTCTCTGTCTAGGTAGTTACAACTTCGGGAGAGTTTATGAATTCTAATTTCAGTCCTTTAAAGATGAGTTAGATTTGACGGCTTGCACTTCACAGAAGAGGCCTTTGGAGCTGGGCGTCTTCAAAGCGCACGACGTAAAACCGGGCTCTTCCATACTGCAGGGAGACTTAGAAATTTTCTGTGATTCCCGATTTCGCAAAGCTCCAGAACAGAGCACAGCCCACAACCCCAGTGTCAATGTTTGTTTGAATATGCGATCTCAAGAAAGAGAAGGTGTTTAAAGACAGAATTTGTGAACAGGCTGAGATGATTCAATTTAAGAGAGCAAAAACCCCCAAAAAAAGCATCTTGGGGTGAAAATTATGTATTATAGTAATTTGATTATAATGAAAAGCAAACACTGTGTGTCATCAGCAAACAATAGAAAATTTTTTATGCAACCAAACATTTTTGGGGGTGATCTAACTATGATTTATACATCTAAAGTGATAAATTTAATCCCATCGCCGGTAGATCAATTGCAGGTATTATAGATAAAACCAGAATAAATCATCCTATCGCTGTGTCAGGAACACAAAGGGCCGATGGGAGGGGAGTTCTGACTTGAAGTTGAAATCTGTTCCTAGGCTTCAAGAGGACAATGTGCCACGGGGAAGCTGAACATATACACAAAGTCATCCGATCCAAATATGCTAATGATTTTTATTGGTCGAATCTTAAAAGTGAGGTTTGTTTTTATGAGTATGCATTAATTAACCCAGCATGTCCTATCTTTCAGCCTATCTTGCCAGGGACTTTCATTTAAGATGTTTATTGTGAAATGTTTGCATTCTCCACATTTGTGGCCCACACACAGATTATTTCATACTTTCTTTCAGAGCACTTTAGAAAGTTAAAAGGAGTTATTGTTTTTGATTAATGCCATTTTGGGGCAGTTTAAAGATGAAAAAAAAAAGTGGGGGAGGTCCAAATCCTAGCTCTGCATAAGTTCTTCAACACTGAAAAAGGAAAAATAAAGAGAATCTGTGCGTATTGCACACTGCACAAAGAGACGGGGGTGGGGCTGCCCGGACGTATCCTGAGGTGGTGTCCTGAACCCCCGTGGAACAGTGAAGGGTCACCATGCATCCCTCGGGAGAAAAAGGAGATGTCGCTTCTAGAAAGGAGCCGCGGCATGGTGCCATGCAGATGGGCGTTCTAAAGCCCCGATTGTCATCTTTTGATTAAGAAAAGGAAATGATTTCACTGAAAAGATATTCCCTCTTGTGTTGTTTTGTTTTAACTGAGTTTGTACTTTCCACTGAACTGGACATATTTATTGAGACTCATAAGTTCCTTCACGGTTACCAACATCACGACAATCTTAACAAACTATCTTTTTTCTTGGCCAATTATCTAAATATCATAACTATAAAATATCTTAAAACAGTCTCTGTACTGTAAACATCTTAGCTACAAAGCTTTGAGTGTAAACAGTGCGATACATCAGGATGGTTTTAAGCGATGTTATAAAAACTGCTCTTAAAATCTAAACAAAAATGTAAAGCTTCCATCTGTTTTATGATTTTTCCACTGCCGAGCGGCTGCTGTGTGCCAGTTCACTGAACCGTGGCTTGCTAAAGAGATTGCTGGGGTCACAGATTGCAAAAACAAAGAGCATGTCTTTAATGCTGGGATTTTTTTTTTCTCCTCAAGTCTTCCTGACATGGCTGGAAAGGAATTAAGAGCTACAGAGGCAGAAGAGAGAAACCACACACAGCCTGTTGCAGGAGGAAGCCCTTCGCTGGGAGACTCTCTTGTGCCAAAAGATGTCATTTCGGCAATTACATCGGGTCCTTGGGTGACTGGATAACCTGCAACCTCCATCCGCTCTGACTTCCTCAGGGATTTTTCTTTTTTGGCCCTTTCTGTACAAGTTAAAAATAGACAGCAAATTGCACACTAAGAAAAAGCATTCAGGGCTTATTTCTGTGCACATGTGCAGGTAGGAGATGGAGACTGTTTCAGGACCTGCCAGTGTTCCCTGCTCCAAGTCCTGGTCCACGGGGATGACAAGGGACCTAGGCAGGTAAAAAGTCTATGTAAAGATACAAGAAGAAAGCCAGCCTTGTGTGATAACTGGCCGCTGTGGCTAGACTCCAGGAAGGTGCATGCTAGAAGCAGAGTAGACTCCTCGGGCACCCTCAGCCCTAAGTGCTCACCCTGTTTCTCAGATGTCTGTGGATGCCCTTGACCTACCCTGGGGGCATTCCATGGGGGATGTTCCCACATGGATAGGTGTGATGGGGATGAGAGATTCAGAAAGGGAAGTGGAGGGACAGAAGGACCACAGAGGATGGTGTAGCTCATGAAGTCCTGCCCCCGGAGGATGCTGCCTCCCAAAGAAGCAAGCTTGGCGCAGAGGGTGGGGAAGGGCCAGGATTCCTGGGGATGTCCTAGTGAGTGAGGGACCTAGCCAATTGCTTATGGCATGCCTCTGATGACCAGTAACACTCACTGTCTTGTCCTTAAGCCCACTTCTTAAGAATAACAGTCAGTGTGACTGTTGGGTTTGGGACTCTCGCGCAAACCACCTGGCATAGACTCAAGTAACGGAGCCAACATGGCCTCTGACTCCCAGAAGCAGTTTCAAGTGAGGAAGGCTTCAGGGCAGCCCTAGGACCAGTCTTGGCCATGTTCCTTTCACAGGACAGACTCTGGAGCTGGAATAGGGCAGGTGACAGTCAACAGACTTCATGGCGGGACTGTAGGGAGGCAGCCTGCCTGCTCTAGCACCACAGATTCCTATTACATTTCCCCACAGCGGGCCTCCCAGCTCAATCCAGCAGGATGCCCTGGGTCGGCAGCCTGAGCGGGTATCTGTGAGGAGGGAAAACAGCGAGCGCTGGGATAAGAGGGGAACCACTGTTTCTCTCCACAGTGGCTTCACCATCTCTGTCCCCAATCCCTCCTCCGCACTCCAGGATTGCAGCGCCACACACACTTTGCAGTACATCCCTACACCCATAAGAACAGCTTCCAGAATTCCAGACAGATCACCTGTTAGAGATCTCCGCCCTATGGTGAGCAAAGCTCCGTCACCCTGCACACTGAGACCCGCTCCTGTTCAGCTCCACTCTGGGACACACACTGCCCATGTGAACTTTGTACCCGTGTCTTCCCCAGAAGATGATACAGGAACCCCTCAGTGGGGGGTCAGTAGCTGTTTCTCACAAGCCCCTCAAGCTGTTCTTAAACTTTCTTTTAACTCAAACCTGCAATTTCCCAACCCAGAGCCCTGTGGGATCGGCCAGGGTTACTGAGCTACAGTACTTTACAGTTTCAAAAGGAAGGGAGGAGCTGGGTGGAGGGCATAGCAACAGTCATTCCTTCACCCTTCAGGTGTTTTGTAAGTCAAGAGTCAGCAGAACAACCTTCCACAGTGGGCCTTGTACCCTGACTTGATCATTGGGGAAACCGAGGCACAAGGAAAGATGACTATGACCAACATCATGCAGCTCCTGAGACAGTAATTCCAAAATCCTAGAGAAAAGTAGTCAGAACCAGTTTGCACAGGAGAACATGTCAATTACAATCAGGCTTCCTGTGGACCACTGGGCCCCGTTCAGACCGTTATGCCAGCTTAAGAAATGCCAGCTATAGGCACTGCGCCTGACAGAGGCGAGGACACCAAAGCCAAGCAAGGTCAAGCCACTCACCCAAGGTTAAACAAGCAAGCCACAAGAGCCCGAGGATTCAATCCCAGACTCCCCGGCTCCACTCCGCGCCTCTCGCCACATGGTCTATCACCATCATCATCAGCATCATCATCACCATCACCATCATCCGTGGCAAAGCGCAGTTAATTCTTACTAAGCTCCTGCCGGGAGCCCAGCCCACTGATGAGTTCTTTAAATGTCATGCATAATTATTTTAATTTCTATTATTCACTTTATCCCCACGACGTGGAGACTGAGAAACTGGGGCCCGGAGAGGCTGTGTAATTTTAAAAAGATCAGAGAGCCCCAACAGCAGTCCAGTCTGATCACGTGTGTCTATAATTCCAACACTTGGGAGGCTGAGGCAGGATGAACGCAGAAGGAAAGCCGGCCTGCGTTACACAGGAAGACTTTGAAGAAGGATAGGGTGGGGAAATTAGCAGAAATCAAACCCAGCTTGTCCGTCAGTCACATCTCTGCCTCCTACAAGAGCAATGAGGGAAGCTTCCTCCTGGGACTTACCCTGGGATGCTAGCCATCTCTCTGGCCAATGTCAGCAATGGGATGGGCGGGGACAGATGCCTAGACTGGACGCAGTGTCCAGAAAGGCTCTGGGTGCTGTGGCCACCCGCCCATGTGTACTTCTCACCAGGGCTAAGCTGCGCGGTAACAAGGGTTTATCCTAAGTCTAGCAGTGGAAAGCAGGCCAGGAAAGGCCTCGTTTGCTGATGGACAAACCGAAATCCACAGTCCACACAGATGGAGGCGGTGTTGGAGCCACTGCAAACACTGACCATATTTAGGTAGGGGGTGGAGTGGAAACAACGGTATTGGGCTCAGCCACCAGATTTCTGGGGCCAGCTGGGAGTGTGCAGTGCCAGCCCTATCCTCCCTGGGCAAGCAGAGCCACCGCGCTGTAAGACGAGGAAAGAAGATAAAGTGGAGAGACAAACAAGAGGGACAGACGCCATCATGCATTCTAAGATCCTCCAAAATGGGCTTCCAGGATCAAGACCTGGAAGAGACAGCCCACGTCACGGGAGACCTACAAAGTCACTAGCTATCTTTCCCTGCCTATGTGTAACTCGGACACAGACCATATGAAAAATGCCAGCGGGTCAGGCTGCACTTTCCTCGAACTAATCGCTAATGAAGTTTGGGGTGAGCTATTTTGAAAGCAGCCCACACAGCATAACCACACGCCATCATCAGCTGCTGTCCTCAAATGCAATTTCATTCATAATTAAATATGAAAAAGCCACCACCTTAAAATAACATCGGGGGTCACAGCTAAAGTTTCCAGCTCAGGCCGTACATGCGGGCCTCTAATGACTTCTCTGACATGGTCTCTAAATCTTCCTTTCTACGCTCCACCCCAGCCCCAGACACACCATCTAGAGACCCACTTACAGAAATATGTCTTCCAGGTGTGCATGCCCTCTTCCTCCTTTCTGCCTCGAGTGTCACCCAAGACTCCAAGAGCCACGTGGCCCACACATGCAGGTGCATACCTATCGTCCTAGCACTTCAGAGTAGAGGCAGTAGGAAGACAAGTTCAGATTCAAAGCCACCCTGGGTTAAATAGCAAGACCCCGTAAATATATATTTGTGTGTAGGTAAGTGAAGGTGCATACATGTGCACACACATGCATACACACAGCTGTGCATGTGTACATATCCATTTGAACAGATCCATTTAGAAAGATTCAATAGGATCCTTAGCTGCCTTTCAGAAGGCACCTCTGCTAACCTTGAGTTTCCAAAGCATTGGTTAATGCTCCCTCTGCCAAGGCTCCACACCAGACCACAGCCCCTATCTTGTCCTTTTAAGAATCATCAGCATCCCTTGTGTTGGTATTCCGTTCACTCACCCATTCACCCAGCAAAGAAGCACCTCCTACATGAAATAGAAACACCAATGATTGGACCAGACATGGTCTAGTAGCATCTTCTAGAAGGAACAGGTAACAAACACATCAAAACTACGCCACAGCCTTTTCCATCAGAACTAATGCCCTGTAGGTAAGTCCTACCACACACACATGTATAGAGCACACATACATGTACACATACATACACATACATGAAGTTGACTGGGCTGGGGAGATGCCTTGATGATTGAGGTGCTTGACACATAGGGGGAGCAGTACAGTCTGGATCCCAGAATCCACATAAATGTCAAGTTGGCATCTACATGTAATTCCAGCCCTCAGAAGGTGGAGACAGGAGATCCCTGAAACCCCCGGGCAAACCAAAATAGCCATATTGGTGAGTTCTGAATTCAACTGAGAGATCTGATCTCTATGAATAAGGTGGAAAATGATCAAGGAAAAATTTCCAATATCTGCCTCAGGCCTACACACAGTTCCATATACATATGCATGCAGGCATGCACATCACACAATATGAACATTCATATGCACATGTACACACACACACACACACACACACACACACACACACACGGCGGGAGGAGATGCTAGCTGGCCCATAGTTCAGGGGATGTCTCTCCTCCCTGGTGTATCTGTGGATCTGTCTCTAGAACACCTCAACAAGTGCATTTAGAAGCACCTCTCCATCATTTAGTGAAGATGGGTATTTAGCCCGTATCAGCTCTCGTCAGTCTTCATCTTTCCTCTGAACAGCCTGCTGTTGATACGTAAGCTATCATAACTAGCGGCAACCCATGCAAGACCAAGAGGGAGGAGGTCCACACCCTATGTCCAGGTGACCAGAAGACACCAGAAAACTTTTAAATGATCTGAGGATGGTTTGTGGAAGAAGATTCTGTTCAGATATGAATGCAGATGGGGGAGCCACGGTCAATGTAATACCCACAGTTTCTCAGCATGTACTGGCCAATGGGTAAAGGCCAGTCCCTGAGTGTAGGAGCCTGGAAGTTGGGGAAAGAGGCCAGGTGGCACTGGAGCAGATGCAGCTGGCCAAAGACCCACTGCCTAGCTTACTGCTTGCTTGACACATGTCTGGTGCAAGTTGGGCTCTGCGGAGATACTGGGTAAGACACCTGGGTAGGGATAGTCTCAGCCACAATCCCATTACTGAGATTAGAGATTTAACGGTTTCTCACACTGGACACCATTATTGTATTTACTGACACAATCGCACCATGGCTGTGGTGGCAGAAGGGCATACACAGGTAACATTTAGCAGGGTCAGAATTGGTAGCCGGCTTCTTGGGGAGCTTGTTTCTACCTGATCTAAGTTCCCCACACTCTGACCACACACTTCCTTTGTGACTTTCTCACGTCACCTTCCTGACTTCCCATCCATCCCAGCTCCACATCTTGCATGGAAATCATAAGGGCTAGTGAGACCATTATAATTTTACCATGAACAGCATTGTTCTGATCAAGACACAGGGTGAAGGCTCCAGGGTTCTTTCATAATTCCCACTTCTTCAAATATGTCTACTAACGGGGACAGGCTTCTATGCATAGGCCCAGCCTACAGATGAGAAGAGACAGGTTTAGAGGTAAATGTGGCCTCTCTACTTCAGGTGACGAAACCTCATGCTTAACCACAGGCCCTGATCAACTTTACCCCAGGGGTCAGCCAAGACATTGATCTTGAGGATCTCACTCTACTGGTCCAAGAAGTGTGGAGTTAGTACTTACTTTTTATGCAAGAATTTGTGAAGAACTCCAAAGAAAGCTGGGTTTTCGGGGTTATTGAGTTCATTAATTAACTTCCTGGGTGTCCAGCCAATAACTTTTTATGATCATATTTCTCTACCCATTCCCAAGATTTTCCCAGCTTTGGATCCAATTTGGAAGTCATGATCAATACTCAGATCATTGGAAAGATGTCTCTTTCTGCATAGTGAGAAGAGGATGCTCTGGGACCCCAAGCCCTCACTCCCCGTTGGCCCAGCTGCCTCCTTGCCTGTTGGCTACCATGCTCATGTGAAGGGCAGGCTCACTGAAGGTTGTGGGTGTGTCGTCGTCCTGTGTCCATCCATAATCAGCAAATTAACAGCTTGCTTGTGTAGACACTTCTATTTTCAACCTGAAGGGTGGTTTGGGGGTTTCTTGTAAATTTAACTATCCTCATTAAGGATTCATAGCACACCCAAAGAGTGATTTTTTTAAAAAATCATCTCTGCAGAAAAGGAATATCAGCAAAAAATAATCACTATTCCAAGCTCAACAATGAGTCCCTAATGAGGACAACAGTCATCAGTTAAACAAACATATCATTAGGTTGAGAATAGATGTGTCAACACAGACACGGTCCACTAATTTGTGGGGTGGTGTGTCTGGGGTTGGTCTCAGTGGGGTCCAGAGGGTGGGTGGGTGTTCCCGGGGCAGAGTTCTAAGTTTCTTTCTCAGGTACAGCATAGGGTGTGGGTGAGTGTAGGCCACATGGAAGATGCTAGTGGGACTTTCAGACTAAAGGTAGATAAGGGGTCCCTCTCCAAGAAATGGGGCAGATCTACAGCAGTGAATTGGGTTTAGCACCAGCATGGAGTCCGAAGAAGCTCTAGACTAAGAGAGTAAAGGGAGGGTCACAAAGAAGTCTTGTCTTCCTCAAAGGTCCAACCACTCTGCTGACAGCGGGCACCAAGTCCTACCCTGGGTCCAGTGAGGGTTTCTTCTTAACTCTCCCCCAAGGTAAAGGATGCTTCCTGCTGATCACCGCAGGCCTGTAGATTCCCAAGGTTTACCATCAGCAGCTTCTACCTGGCCCAGTCATCTACACCTGAACATGACTTAGAATCCTCAATGGATTTCACAGGAGATCCAACAGAATCTTCTGCTTTCTTATCGGGGACCCACAGTCGTCCAGATGCAAACCAGGGTTATCGTCAGAGTAGAAGCCTCCAGTGATAGTCAGTCTCCAGTGTCTACTGGACTGCATTTGGAGTCACCTAGGAGACACACCTCTCAGTGGGCCTGTAAGAGTGTTTCCAGGAAAGTTTAACCCACAAGGGAAGATTTGGCCTGAAGGTGGGCAGCACCACCCCATGGGCTGGCATCCCAGACTAAACAAAAACAAAGAACTGAGTGCCAGGATTCACCTCTGCTTCCTGAGTGCAGATGCAATGAGGCCAACCACTTCGTATTCTTGACACAGTGTCCTCCCCACCAGGATGGACTATACTCTTTCTTATTATTCTGTGGGCTGAAATAGCCCCATCCTTCACTAGGTTGCTGTTGTCAGGTATTTCTTTTTAATAGCAACAGGAAAATGAACTAACATACAAGACCCAGGACTCATGGATCATGGAAGCATGGGAGCATGCTCTTTTTCAAGGTACTTATAGATGGTTTCACACATATCAGGTACTGTATGAGCATCTAGTGTATAGCACAGACCAATGAATATTTATTTATGGGAAGGGAAAAGATGGTAAATGGATACATAATTTGGATAATTATAGATTGAGCTGAGGCATTATAAATTAATATTATTGTAAGTGGGGCTAAGGGATAGTAAATAATTACATAAATTTTACAGAGGGAGGAGACAAGACACACAAAGGGCTGTAGAAGGGACAGTTCTGGTGAGTATAGGCAGGAAGGGTGTTCACCTTTCCGTGCAAAGTTAGTCACCTTCACATTGTAGAGGTTCCTTTCTCTAAGGGGAGAAGGGCTGTGGCCTCCTGTATCACAGAGCAGGGAAGAACAGATAGAGTCAGAGGAGTTGGGGACTGATGCAGGGGAAGGAAAAAGAGCATTCTGGGGGGCTTCTCTTTTCTCATGGCAACAAGACCGCCCACAGCGGGTAGAGGAAGGAGAAGATGCCGCATTTCCATTCTTGAGAGCAAGCGAGAGAGGACCATGGCTGACCCATGGCATCCGCGGTACCCACTGTGGTTGGAGATTCTTAGCTCGGTGAGATTCGTCAGCTAAACTGTGTGCTTTGCTCCAGTAATGTAAAGCACAAGGAGCTGCCACGGGATAGGTGGAGCGCTGAGCTCCCCCTGGACTGCAAGGGCACAGGAAAGAGACGCCAGTGAGCTGAGGATGGCTGTGAGAGTCATGAAGCCAAAGGACACAGTGATGGGGAGAGGAAGGCAGCAGAAGGGCCTGACGGTGAGGACACCGGAGATCTGACAGAGGAATGACCACAGAAAGTCATTAACAGAACAGAGGGTGGTGATGGCCCAATGTTGGAAGCCATTGCAGACGTTGGTCACTGCCAAGCCATAGAGAGACTATGAACTGGGTGACTGAAGTCAGGTAAGTTTCTTCCAAACAGAAACTTTAAGGGGAGTAAGAAGATTAGGAGGTGCAGTCGATCACACTGGATGCGGAGCCGTGATGCTCTTGGCCAGAAGCTCCAAGTGAAAGTGTCCCTCTGGAAACAGCAATACCAAGCTTATCATTAATCCATCCTGCAAAACAGTCTCATTGGAAATGGGCAGTGTTGTAACGGGACGGGACGTAAGAGAGCCAGAAACTACTGCTTAAGAATTGGTAAGCCAGACCTGAGAGCTCCTGCCCACTATCCCAGCATTTGAGAGTTTGAGGCAGGAGGATTGCCATGAGCTTGAGGCCATCTTGGACTACATAGTGAGTTTCGGGCCTGCCTAACCAGAGACTTAGACCTTGCTTCAATTCAGGGTGTCAGGTATCAACAGTAACAAAACCCAATATTTAGTCACAAAGATAGACATTACTTTGATTGCTTGGTGTCAGGGACCTTGAATCAGTGGTTTCCCCAGCACATTGCCAGAAAACTCTTGAGATGCAAATCCCGAAAGGAGTTGCAGAAAAAGCAGTGGGGTTGTGTGGTGAAAATCCAGAGCCTCTGCCTCTCCTGGCTCCAGCAAGGGCTTTGTGGGCCTGCAAGCCACACCCTCCCCAGCAGGGAGCCCTTGGGAGTAGAAAGTCAGGCTCCATGTCAGCAGTGGGAAGCCACCCGGCCATGTGTTATCTATGCCTTTCTGATGCTGAGAGCACAAACCTGCAATGGCTATGTTCTAAGGGCAGGTTAAGGAAGCCAGGTCTCCAGCACTGTTTCCCAGACATGAGCTCAGACGGTGGGGAACCCTGGAAACAGGAAAGGAGACCCTTTGGAGACAGAGAAAGGTTTCCAATGAGGCCCCTTGATTCCCCACTTCAAAGTCACATATCTTTCTGCATCTCTTGGATCCACACTCAGCCGCTACTCTCTCAGGGAAGGCAGACACAAACCCGAGCCCACTACCACCCTTGTTCACAGAACCAACCACTAGAGAAGGGATTTCTGCCCTACTCATACAACTTTTTTTCGTTCAAGTTGCTTACACTGTCAAATTTATTTTAATATAATTCCCTGGGCCACAAACCTGGACAGGATCAGACTTGGTACAATTAATATTTAACGTGTGGGCACCCAGAAACCCCTGGCATTCTGAAAATAAAGTATAAGACACATTGCTCAATATTTAGCCATCTCAGAAAACTAAGATGTGGTACTGGTGGTGATGGGAGCCATTGAAATAACAGAAGCAGGAGATTTGCTTATTGAGTGCCTACTGTATACCTGCCATAGTGGTATTTCATTTTTAATTTTTTAGTGCAGTATCTCACTTAGGTCACAATAAAATATCACCCAAAACATATACTTTTGCACAATTTTGCAATCAATATTCCTGCAACTTGGATAGTTCAGTTCCATAATAGCCAAATTGATTTTGATTTTTCCCCCCTCAGACATTTGATGGAGAAAGCATCTTTCTCATGTGCAGTCCTGATAAGTCAGGTCATGCGCATGGAGCAAAATATTCTGTCACAGTCAAAAAATAATCTCCATTAAAAAATTATCTGTTAGCCTGGCGGTGGTGGTACACGCCTTTAATCCCAGCACTCAGGAGGCAGAGACTCGTGGATTTCTGTAAGTTCAAGGCCAGCCTGGTCTACAAGAGCTAGTTCCAGAACAGGCTCCAAAGCTACAGCAAAACCCTGTCTCAAAAAAATAAATAAACTAGCTGCTACATGGAAATAACATGACCCAGAGAATGGCAGTTCAGAGCAGTGTACCTGCATAGGCAGAGAGACCAGGCCCTGCGTGGTTCCAAGAGTGGCTTTACCCAGGATGAGGGTGCACACCTGTAATCTTAGCACTAGGGGACAGGGCAGGAATGAGGTAGGAAGTCTTAGGATTCCAGGCCTGCCTTGGCTGTATAGTGAGACCCTTCCTCAAAACCAAACAAATACAAGGTAACCCTAGCAAGTACTTGCGAGGGCTATACATTAGTGGTTCCTTCGAAGACTTTAATTGCCACTCAGAAGGGTCTTTTATTGGGTCAGCCGGCCCCATCCACTTCACAAAAGCAGAACTCTATTAAGGCTTCTCCGTATACCCAGGGCTATAAGTAGACAGTTGGTCTAGTGGGTTTGAAATAGATCCCGTCCCACCACCCATTCCCTAGTTCCACATCCAAAATTCCAGATAAGCCTATTTCCTACTCAAAGGGCAAAGTTGGCTCAGATTATGTGTGTCCCCCACACAAAGGACATACTTTCAGCAAGCGGGACCACATTCCTGCCAAGCAAAAATATTTCCCATAAGCTGATTGTCCCAGACCTGCCGAGCCTTTCTCAATGAGGCTCTGTTCTGCTGTCTGCAGATGTGTGGCCTGTGTTCCCAGACATAGTTTGGGACAGGTATTCGCCGCGAGGCATCCAATGCGGTAAAACCGGTGGGAGCCCCGGGGAGACTTCTCTTTTCTTCATAAAGGGCAGGGCGCCCTAAAATGGGTTTGCCCCGAGAGAGGGGCCCATGCCTTGAAAAACATTGCAGTTCCGGTGGTGTCCGATGAGCTCTTGACGGCCCTTAAAAATCCGGGGCTGTGAGTCTGTCTTTGTGGCCCCAGGGAGACACACCCTAAGCAGAATGTGTATTTACCTTTTGGGAGGTTAGAGAGGGGCCCTGAGCCAGCCCTTGGGACCACTGAAAGACTCATCTAAAGTCCCTGGCTTTCTTGACCTTGGGAGATCAAACTTTCCAACAAGACATTCTTACTACTCTCTCCCATATACATGCACCCTTCTGTGGTCCTCTCTCTTCTCACTGTCAAAAATACTTACAAATTTTGCTGTCACCCGAGAGGAAAGAGGGAGTGGAGAGGTATGTGGGGGGACCGGGAAGAGTGACATTAAAGAAGCTAGCATTTGGAAGTACCTTTTGATGGTCCCTAATTTATAAAGGTCACCACTAGCAGTGACCTTTATGAAAAGTGCACCCATTGCCTGATGATGCTGGCCCCATGAGTGACAGGAAGTGGGGGGGGGGGATATCCAAAAGGAATCTCTCTTTACAGCTATAAATATGCAATGGATTTCTTTCTCCTAGAGAAAGGGATGCTTGCCTCTCTTTCATGTTTGCAGCCCACTGTTATGTCCCTCTGATGGGGTGGGCTCACCCAACAGACCTTTATTTCAGAAGCACACATATGGAGCAAATAACTGCTTACATTACAAAATGATCCCCACGGAACCTGCGTTAAGGCTCCGTGGACAATGGAATAGGACATCACCACTTATTGAATAAGAGATTATTAAGAGCCAGCTCTTCCCTCTGGCCAATCATGAGAACTTCCATTGAGAGCAGATCAAGGGCAACGCAGAGCCGGCAGAGAAGACCACGTGGAGAATCCATTGCCTCACCTGGCATGCAGAGGTTTTCCTATGAGGATAACAGGAACCCACATAGTGAGGGGTCCTCAGGCAGCCATATCCAGCAGGTAGCTCTTCCAAAGGCTTGGACTGCTCCTCATTCAGCCTGGGGAGGCTTTCCCTGCTGACTCTCCAAGCTCTATGGTGACTGCAGCCCAGCAATTCATCTCCACACCCACAGAGGAGTTGTGCAGACCTGAGCACCGAAAGCGCCTCATTGCTGGATGTTAAGCTGGTATTTGAGCTGCAATCGCCTTGCTAATTATGCATAAAAGTCTTTCACTCCACACCGGGCACCGTGCAAGGTGTTTCATGTGCATTACTTCAACTACCCCCCCCCCCACACACACAAAAGTAGAATCCTTCCTTATCAGAGAGGAAACAGGTACACACAAAAGTATTCTACCGCAGGCTCCCATGCTGATGGTATGGTCCAGTAGGGGGTGTGGCCCAGTGGTAGAGCACTTGCCTAGAATTCACCAGTGACAAGCTGGGCGTGTGGTGCAGTGATAGTATGTTTGCCTTATGTGCTTAAAATCCTAGGGTTTATCCTTTCCTCTTCTTCATTCTCCTCCACCATCACCACCACCACCACAGCCACCACACACACACGTACACACGTACACACACACACACACACACACACACACAATCTGACTGGTCCATGATAATCATGATTCAAGGAGCAGGGGGCCAGTTCAGCTGGTTCGGACTGGTGTCCAAGTTGTTGGAAATGTGCTCTTCGTGATAGGGAAAGTTACCTGGTAATAAAAACCTGCCCTCCAACCTTAAGAGTCATTGGGATTGCTAATTCCATTATCAGAAGGCAAATGCATTGCCCACAGATTAAAATCCCCACAGCTCAAGCCCCAGAAGTTGCAGAGCTGGGTGCCATTTCTACGAAGGGTGGCTCTGATCAGAGGGTGACCAGAACACACCAAAACACGGTCCTCACTTAACAGAATTTAGATGCAAACACAGTTCACAAGCAGCCCCTCAAGGAAGGGTGTGTGGCTGTTCCCTGGGGGCTTTTCTAGAGGTTCCAAACAAAGCCTGCTGAGGGGGACCAGGGGAACAATTACAGCATGCAAATGTCATGTGATTTTTGTCACTGATCTTTTCACATGCATAGCTGGGTTCATGTGTCTCCAATTCAAAATCTAAAATTGAAGTCTTATGTGGAGATAATTATGAGCAAAAATCAAATGCAGGCTTGAAAAACACTCTACTTCAGTCATAAAATAACTGCTTGCAGAGAAGAGCCCAGATTCCCAAAGGAAGTGGGCATGAGACAGATCTCGTCGGCTGGGGCAGGGGTCGGAGGTGAATGGGACTGCAGGTCTCAGTCTTTGGCGGTGTGGTGTGAATTCCGAGGCCTTGGACCAGAGCTTTTTGTCCAGAGTCCAAGGAGACATATATTCATTTTTAATTCATTTCATTAATAGTACCTACCGTCTTTAAAAAAAAAATAGTTTTCAGCAAACAGGCCCAAAACTGCACATTAAAAAACTTATTTAATCTTTAAAACATGTCTTTAGAAGGCCATTTGTAGTTGCAGTTCATCTTGGTGTACCATATTTTAAAAAAAAAAATAATATTGGCTTTCAGCACACAGGTTCAAACTGCACATTTAAAAAATTAATTACGTTTTAAAGAAGTGTCTTTAGAAGCTCGTTTGTACGGTACAGTTCATCTTGGTGTGCCAAGATGGAGGCTCATGACTATGTCTTCCTCCCGTGACCCTCTCCTCATGAACCATCAGTAACTGACTTTAAGAGGATCCTGGAGAATCCACAGAGGGATCCGTGTGGCTCTTCAAACGGAGACCTGCCACCACAAGAGAAAGAGGACTGTTCCCAGCTCGGGCTTCTATGCTAGACACAAGGTACCGCCCTTTTCTACCCTGTCCTGGACTCCATGGGGGACCCCCCCCCGCCACCCCACCAGGCCCCCACCCTCCTCCCCAGGTTCCTCACAGCAGGCAGCGCCTCCTGGTTAGAACCTCTTCAAAGAACCTGTTCCTCTGAGTTCTGCCTGTTCGCCTGGAGCATGGCAAGGGGTTAGCATCTGACCCCGGCACTATTAAATCTTTTTAAAGTTTAATCTTTGGGGGATTTCAACTGTAAATAAAGAACACTCCACATGTAAAAAATAAACCCACACTCATGACTTCATGCGTGACCTCGAGTTCAAGTTCTGTTTGTGATTTAGCGGAGTAGGAGACGAGGTATTCTGGGTGTAGTCAGGGGGTGTGGGACTGGGCTTCCCTGAAGCAATGTAGAATGGCAAAGGAGAAAGGGCAGCCCCTCACTCTATAGAGACCGGGACACACCCAGAGGGGTGACAGACAGCAGCCACATGTCTGCTGGGTAGTACAGATGGACACCCATGATCAAGCCTCAGCTCACCCCACACTGCCCACATCTGGAGTCTGTTCACAAATAACATCTGGACTAATCTTTTGCCAGTATCTGGTGCCAGGGCTACACATCCATCAGGCCACAGAACACAGAATTGAACCCAAAATGCAATGTTAGACCTGGTACTTTCGAGACTCTGTGGCTCACTCCCAACAGCTCACTGGAGTGGCCCACAGGAGGAGAGAGGTGAAGGGACATAGGATGCTCCCAAGTCCTATCCTAGGCATGGGATCAGAGCCTCAGGGACCCTCTGCAGCCTGAGGACCTCAGTCACCATACACTAGACAGCCCTCTGCACGACCTTCAGGCTCAGTAGCTCTTCCTGCCTAACTCTTGCTGGAGCCACACCACAGCCCCCAGTCCCAATAACACAGTCAGTTACCATCCATTTCCTAGTTCAGAGATGATGAAACTGACTCTTAAGAAACCCCACTATCTTGTAAGCAATAGCTATGAAGACTGCCTGCCTCGAGCCCTCTGATAAGGAACGCCTCAAGGGCAGGTATATTAGCTCCTATGTCTTTATTAAAACTAAATGAATGCGAGGCCAGCTGCTTTATGAAGGAAGAAGGTTCTGCAGGGCACATAACCAATGGTCAAAATTTGGGAACTCTCCTGAGACAGCACAGAGCATCACGTGAAGAGACACACAATATGCATGTGTGGGTTTATGTGTCTTGCTGTTTTCCTTCTTTCTTCCATGAGACTCCTGATGACGTTTTCCATCCTAATCACTTCCCTAGATCCTACCTGGAGACTGTGGCTGGATGACTTTCTACCCTCTTGAGATCTCACAAAAGAGAGATCACATTTTTTTGTCCAGGAAGCTTAGAGGGCACACTCAAACCACTTCACACTACAGCAGTACAGATGAGAGCCACACCCATACTGAGTAGCTAGAGTTATCCTCTCCCCTTCACGCCCTCAGATGGTCAGTACCGAACATGGAGAGGGAGCAGCGTGCGCCGTGACTCACGACCTGTGTTGTTATTTCTGTGAGCGAGGAAGGCACAAACCACCTCCAATGACTGTGCAAATGTCCAGAGCTGATGCAGAGGAATCTAGAACAAGAGCTCTTGCTCATTCAAGAACTCACAGCAGCTGTGGTTACCTGCATCAGTACTGCACAAGGTCAAGCCAGTGAGGTTAGTGATTCCTGCGTGGATATGGGCGGGTCTCCCGCGCCCCCAGACCTAGCTGAGTGGATACTGGCAGTTGATAGATGCTGTGGCAAGGGCAGTCACTTTTCTTCTAGGTGTGACCACTGGAGGGTTGCCTGTGCCTCAGTAATTAACTCCCCAGCTGAGGGCGTATGGGTAGCACTGATTGGACTCAATGAGTTGTCCTTTTTTTAAAGGGGCGACTAGAGAGATGGCTCAGTGGTTAAGGGCACTTGCTACTGTTATACAGGACCTAGGTTCAGTTCCCAGGCACAGGGTGGTTCATAATCATCTATAACTCCAGCTCTAAGGAATCTGACACTCTCTTCTGGCCTCTAAGGGTACCAGCCATGCATGCACACATGCACGTGATGCACGCACATACATGAAGGCAACACATGCAAACCATAAAAGTTGAAAAGGATGACCTGAAGATGGGGGTCTAGATGGCAGTGGAGGTGCATGGGAGATACAGGAGAGAGTGGGTGTGACTATGATTAGGATGCATTGTGCACTCTGCACTCACTCACAGTCCATCTAGCCACTCATGGGCCCACCTATGGATCTATCCATCTACATATCATCTATTCATAGACCTACTCAATAACTACCCGTCTATCCATCTACATATCATCTATTCATAGACCTACTCAATAACTACCCGTCTATTTACTCAGATACCCAACACTCATGCATCTGTCCACCCACCTATTACCCATCCATACATCTACCTATCATTCATCTCTCTATTCATTTGTCCATCCATATATCTTACCACCTGCCCACCCATTCATCCATCCGTCTACCCACCCTCCCCCATGTGAAACTTTCGAAGAAAAGAAGAAGAGTTAACTCACTCTACAAGTTATGAGTTATGTTTCCCTCCTAGCCTTCTTCCCCTTTTTCTGTTTACAACAAAAGGTCTTACTGTACGATATATGACCACTGTTGGTTATAACACCCTGATCAGTCTTCAGCAAGAAGAAAAGACAAAAATTTTATAGAGAAAAGGCTCTGACTTCATTGGGGACAATGAACAGGAAATGACCACCTAGTATCATTAATAGCAATTCCTTTATATGAGCCTTCCATTAGAATGCAAAGAAAGTTGTGGTGTTTAGACATTTGTATTACCTAAAACACGATGAACAGATGGATGGATGGATGGATGAATGGATGGATGGATGGATGAATGGATGGATGGATGGATGGATGGTTAATTAAGTGAGTGGATAGATGATGAATAAGTGATAGGTATATGAGTAAACGAATGGGCAGCTGATGAGTATGTGAATGAATAAGTGATGGGTAGATGGATAGATAGTGGTAGGTTCATGGGTTGGTGGATCAACAGATGGATCTATGGGTGATATGGTGGATATGTAGATGGATGGGTGTGTTATAGATGAGTAAATGGATGGATGGTTGAGTGATAGGTGGAGGAATGATGAGTAATGAGTGGGTAGGTAGACCTATGTGTGATGAGTACAACAATTGATGGATGGCTATGTGGTAGACAGACAGGTGAGGACTGAAGAGCAAATAGGTGATTAGAAGGACAAATGTGGGCGGAAAGGCTGGATGCATGGCTAGAGGGAGGGCCAAGGACGTCCTTCCTATCTTGCTCAACCCAAGAACCCTGGATCTGATTCACAATGATGCCCCCAGTCAAGTTCTGATACAGATCATATGTTTATTTTTTTAGGCAGGAATGAATTATTCAGCACTTCTAAATCCAGAACACATCAAACCAAAAACGACACGCTCTGCGCTTTCCTCTTTCCCTGCATACTTAGAAATCCGTAATTTCTTTAAAAGAATAGAATTATTGATTGTGGGTGAATTAGCAGCTCAAGAAGGATCCAGGATGCAAACTGGAGGTGAAGAGGGGTGGTATTGCCAAACAGGAGTTAAGTGCCTGAGAAAGGGTCCATATAGAGAGTAGGGGGAAGAAATGGGATGGGGCAGGGAGTGGAGGCACTTGACACTGTCAGGGCTGAATTTTGAGGAGAATTCCTCACTCACACAGGAACTCACAATTGTCAAGCACTAGAGGTCTGGAGTTTTCCAGGAAAACTCAATCCAGATGATGAGACCATAAGCCCTTTTGAAGACCACCCTGTCCCTGGAGGATGTCATGGTTTGTCAGGAATTCTAGGGTCCCTGTCCTGGGCTCAGAAAAAAAAATGGAGCCTCTAGGACTGTGGCTCTTCCAGCCATTAAAGTAGAAGGGCATCTTGGATCTAGTATGTTCCTCGACTGTTTGTACTCCCCACCAGGTACCAGGACATCAAAGGCTTTGAACCACACTCACTTTCCCATTGGATGCTCTGACTTCCTACATTGTGTAAGGTACTGCTATGGTCTAGAGTTGAGTGTTCCTGCAAAAAGCTAACGAATGAGGAGGATTGGTCCCCATTTGGTAGAAGGCTATTAACAGAACTTTGCTTTAGGAGGGAGCTAACTTCATATGGATTGACCAATTGGTGACTGATGAGCTCATGTCTGAATAAGTTATTAGGAGGTGGGGCCTGGCTTGTTGGGGGCATGTGCATGACTTGTGCTCTATAGATAGATAAGTAGATGACAGATAGATAGATAGATAGGTAGATAGATAGATAGATAGATAGATAGATAGATAGATAGATAGATAGATAGATAGGGATATATAGATTCTACCTAACTTTTTAACAAAAACGCAATGTAATTAGCTGATTATGAACTAAGATCTCTGAATCCACGAGCCAAAATAAATGTTTTCCTTCTTTACGTTGATATTTCTTGGGCACTTTGTTGAAGCAGTAAAGGTGACTAACACAGATCTAACCGAAGCCAAACCAGAATGGTGACTGTAAGGTAAATTTCAGACCTCGGGTCCTCAAGAAGCCTTGTAGCCTTTTCCGTAGGCATTCAGAAGGTCACATCTGAGAATGAGGAGGTGGTTTCTTGGGGTATGGCAAGAGAAACTCAAAAAACTTAGTGTGCTCCCTGAAATATTGATTATAGTATGTTTATCAAATGAAGTGATTCAGGATAAAAGCACTTTCTTATACAAATTCAGCTCACTTTCTTAAACTTGGCCAGCCTTGAGGTGTAAAGAGGCCATTAGAAACAGGAGTGATCCACGCATCCATCCTGCCCAGAAAAAGCCTAAATACTCCCGGAGACGATAACAAGTGCAGAAAAGCAGAAAGAAAGATTTGGTGTGAGAAGATCTTGTCAAGGTGCCTTTCAGCCCAGCACTTGGGAGGCTGAGCCAAGGCGGATCATGAGTTTGAGACTACAGAGAAAGTTCCGGACAAGTTTTAACTATAGACTGAGACCTTACCTTAAACAACCCAAATAAAATGGAATAAGCCAGGTGCGGTGGCACAAGATTTAATATCTGAATTTGGGAGGCAGAGGCGGGTGGCAGGCATCCCGTGTGATAAATGGGGCTACAGGAGACAGGGAAAAGAGATTTCCTCGTGCCACACCTAACCTTGGAGGAGAGCCAGCTAGCATGCCCACTCAAGGGTTCCTAGAATGAAGCCCCTAAACACACAGGTTTCTTCCTGTGCCTTGCTGTACTCCCAGAATACAATGCACTAGCCACTTGATGAAGTCTAAGTGATCGAAATATATGCCTGCAGGTCCAGTATACAGGAACACAGCCTTTTCCTTCATAAAAAGAAGCCAGGATCTGATTAAAATTGACTAGAATAAGCCCTCTATACATCTACTTTAAAGCAAGAAGCCACTAATTCTGTTTAATTCAAAGATTAAAGATGATTAAAATTTCTGTAAGTTACCTAGAATTTAGGGAAAAGTAACGGTGGTGGCCATCCAAACATAGGGAGTTGTTGGGAAATGACTTCTGCTGTTTGATCAATGTGGTTGGCTTCTTCTTTGTTTGCTTGTTCCGGGGTTTTCGTTTTGTTTTGTTTATCATTCAATAGCTTTTCCAAGTCATCTTCGAATACCAACTACATTTTATCAAGGTTAGTAAAATGGTTAAAATTTAAAAAAAAAAGAAAAGAGACAAAATGTCTGAAAATGAGGATTGTCAGTAATATTGATGGAATCCAGTAATTTCTTCTCTGTGTCGTAGCAGATGAGTCCAGGCCGCGTACTGCCAGGCAAGGTTTACCAAAGCATTCAGGGCTATCAAAAGTGAGAGCCTACAAAGTGATCTCCATTTCTGTTACCCCCCCCCCCCCAAAACAGCGCTAAAGGCAATGCTTGCTTTCTTTTAAATGTTTTGTTAATTTGAAAGAAGTTCAACTGCCACCCGAAAGGTCTCTGTACTTTTTAAACCATCCAGCATTAGCACAACCCCATCTGATGGGTGATATTGATTAATGCTATTAGCTCCTTCCAAATATACTTGTATCTTAGTCAATTCTGCCATTTAATAATTTTGCTAAATCTCAAAAAATGGAGACACAATCTCGCCTGGAAGAAGGCAGCCCTGCTAGTTATTTACAGATTGTAACATTTACATAAGAGTTTAGTTTAACAAGAGATACAAATATAGATAAAACCCTTAGGACTTCATTCTCTAAACTGCCCTCTAAAAATCTGCCCTGCAATTTGCAAACTGAATTTTGTGCAGACTATTCTTGGAAGGCTTTGTGAATTAGGGAGAACTAACTCAAAGCAAGGGCTGGCTAATCACAATTTTGCAAATTGTACGTAGCAATCATCCTCACATTGTGAAATTCCGATCTATAAAATGCTGATGTTTTAAAGTTGAAAAATAAATTAGCTCGCGAGAACTATTTCACCATAAAAAAATAAATAAATAAAATCAGTCTGAGGCTTTACGACTAAATTATTTGTTTAAAAAAATTAAAAAATAGTCACATTGGAAACAAATAATAAATAAAGCAGGATATTATCATCTGAGCATGTTCTTGCCCCAACCATCTGAATGAGAGAGAGTGGGGAAGATGTGGGAGGGGGAGAGAGAGAAAGAGAGAGAGAGAGAGCTTCTAGGCGTCCCTTTCTGCATGGCCTCTCCTATAAATACTCACCTGCCAGGAGCACGTGGATGCTGTAACTCTCCAGCATGTGCTGTGGTCATGCCCAGACTTCTATTTTAACCGCCTCTAGTGTATTCATTCATCTCCGGTCTGGAGAAGCGTTCTCAGACAGCACAGGGATTAGCCAACACAGTCTTCAACGTGCCATCTATTCACTTGCTAAAGCCGATTCCAGTCTGTCCAGCCTAAGAAGTTGGCAGTTAGCATGCATTTGTTTATTTGTTAAAAGCAATGCCATGTGGGTTGCAAACACTCTAGAGATATCGAATCACAAGAAGGGGGGAGAAAGAGAGAGATGCCTCAAAGGCACGCTATAGAGTTTGTGTATCTGAAAATGGTTTTGCCTTGGGTGAAGACAGCTGATTTCAAAGAGATCTAGGAGACGAGAACCAGGGCTGCTGGCTCATTTCTAGAGAGCATCTTAAAGACTGCCACCCTAAGAGAAGAGTAAGCATACCTGTGTGTCCCCATGTACACACAAGCAGATGCATGGGTGTGCACAAATGTGTTCTTCCATATGCCCAATATCCCATAGTGCATCCTACAAACAAAGCCAAGCCAAAAGAGAATGCCTTTCCAACTTTACCACTCCCTGCTTGTGCATAAGCTCCAAGACTTCTCATGGTCTTTGCTTTTAATTGAATGCTGCAATACTTAAAGTTATCTGAAGTCTGAAGCCAAGCATGGTGGCACATGCCGGTAATGCCAATACTTGAAAGACTGAGGCAAGAGACTCCTGAGTCAAAGGCTAGCCTGAGCTACATTGTTAGACCATGTTTCTAAGTAAGTAGGTAAGGGAATAAAGGAAGGAAGGAAAAAAGGAAGGAAGGAAGGAAGGAAGGAAGGAAGGAAGGAAGGAAGGAAGGAAGGAAGGAAGGAAGGAAATCTTGCTTGAAACAAGCTCGTGTTTCAATATTCTCCTTCTCCCCCACTGTGCCGGCACCCGTCCCCTTCTCGGCTGCACAACCCCTCATGGAACCTCTGCATCATGTCTCTGCCTCTTTGCAGATCTATCCCTGGTTTGTTCATTTGCTTCTTATTCCTAACGGACATCTGATCTACTGCCACTGCCCCGCTAGGTATCATTGGCTCCTTGAGGGGCCCATAGCACATTCCTGGGCACTAGATAGTTGAACTTTAGGATGGTAAAAGCCTCTAGAAAGTTTGAAAGAGCCCTGGAAGATCACTGCAGAAGTGCTCACAATGATGTCATTAGAAAGAATAGGTGCTTTGCCTGTCATGGCCATGCTGCCGGCCCCTGGGTCTCACCGTGGAGGCATTCGGGTACCAGTTCCCCTTTACATGATGCATTGCTTACCACCAGCTTCCGTTTGCTTAGCCTGCAGCTTAAGCATTTTCTGTAACATTACTTCTACAAAGCAAATATTTATATTAGTAAATACCATCAAGATATGATCTGCATTCAAGTGTTTCCTATAGGTGGCTGTAAGAAGCAAGAGGAAATCGCTGCCTAAGTGGAGAAGATGGGGGAACAGAGCCTGTGGGAGCCTCTGAGAACTGACAAACCCCTCCCTATAGGGCTTTCTGCTCTTGACTGAACACTCCAGCTAAGTCAAGTATGCCCTCCAACGGCAAGGACCAGGGGCCCCTGACGGAGTACTCAGTACTCCTCTGGAAGGTAGAATCCATGGTTTGCCCAAAATCATAGCCAGCAGCCCCCCAAGCAAGTGCTGGGCTCCAACACACAGGCCTGTGTGCACCCTGAGTCTGAAGATGAAGCAGGGGAATAATGAAGAAGATGAAGCCAGAGAACACTCTGGGAAAGGCAAGTGATTTAGTCTCTGTGTACTACCCACAAGGTCAAGTAGCAGCAACCATTTCTAGAGTTTCCCCAGAAGGCTTCAACACATTCATTCCACCAGTCTTAGGGATTCTGTTGCTGTGAAGAGACACCATGACCAGAGCAACTCGCATAAAGAAAGATATTTAATTGGGTGGCTTACAATTCAGAGGTTCAGTCCATTATCATCATGGCAGAGAGCATGGCAGCATGCATAGACACAGTGATGGAGAAGGAGCTGAGAGTTTTACATTGTCATATGCAGGCAACAGGAAGCGAACTGAGTGCCACACTCAGTGAAACTTAGGCAAATGGGTCCTCAAAGCCCACCTTACAGTGATACACTTTCTCTAACTAGGCCACACCTACTCCAACAAGGCCACACCTCCTAATAGTGTCACTCCCTTTGGGGACCCTTTTCTTTCAAACCACTACACCACCTCTGGCGCAAGGGATGTTAAAAAAAAGAGGGTATGTGCTCTGATAAAAGATGGTGACCAGGCTTCAACTTTTCATATCAGCTTGACTCAATAGTCCTGACGTCCCAACATGCTATTAATTTCTCAAAAATCTCACCATCACTGAATGTCACAGTTCTTTGAGAAGCTGGCCAATATAAAGGACATCTTTGATTTATATTTCCATTATCAATCACACAACTCCATCTCTTCACCCACTTCACTATTTTTCTTAAGTTGGACTGTTAAGATTTTTCTCATTGATCTTTAAAATGTTTAATATTAACCCTTTATTTTACATGTATTTACCTGGGTATCCAAGGCAGATGGTTCTAGTGGCCTGTTTAGGATAGCATGTTGGAGATGAAGAAACAGCTCAGTGGTTAAGAGTATGCTACTTTTGCAGCTGGCCCAAGTTCGGTTCCCAGCACGCATATCAGACAGCTCACAGATACCTATATCTCCAGCTTCAGGATTTCTAACACCCTCTTCTGGCCTCCACACAAACCTGAATACACGTGATACACATTCACACTCAAGTGCGTACACACATACATACAGATAAAATTTAAAAATATATTATTAAAGCAGAAATGAATAGCACACACAGAAATGGACAGCTGTGTATTTAATGCACACACACAGCATTGTTCTTAAGGGCAATTTATGATGCCTATCAAATAATTAAGAACATATCCTGAGTAACCCATCAACACTACATTTAGAAATATCCAAAGTTGTTCACAACATGCATACATCCAATTTTGAGAGTTTAAAGATGGAACCCAGGGAATTGGTCATGCTAGGCAAGTGCTCTACCACTTAGCTATGTCCCCATCTCCTGCTATTTTGAGACTGTCTCACAAGCCCAAGCTAGCCTTAAATTGACCATCTTTCTGCCTCAAGTTCCCAAGCACTAGGATGGCAGGTATGTGTCACCATCCCCACACATCTGCCGCAATCTTTGCGGTGGCATTGGAAATTGATAAATTAAAAGCTGACACACTGTGCATCCAACAATACAGGGTTCCATGAAGGTAAGAATGCCTTACTATGTAGAATCATGCGAAAGTTAGAGTGTGTGCTCTGTCTTTGGATCTGACACCTTGAGAAAAGAAAATCTCCAAATAAAATGTAGAGTCTGACCCAATCCTGCATGTGGGCTACAGCTATGAGCATCCTCACCACACAAATGATGGAAACCCGTGATAATCATATGGCAGTACAAAATGCAACGCTCACCATAGAGGTTTTCCCTGATGTGGGAGAGAAGACTCAGAAGTAGAGTGAAAGGGGCCTTCGCTACTTCCCAATGCACACATCTACCCTGTTAAATATGAGCGGTAAACACATAGAAATTTTAATTTAATTAAGCAAGATCATTGATATTAAAATACAGAACAGCCAGTAGTCCCCTGTCACAAAAACAAGGACTGAAACACCTCCCTAAAATTCAAGATCATCCTTCAAGCTCCTGTTGATCTTCCCAATCCAGACCACACTCCACAGAGCCCTGCCTCACGGCCCTTATTGGTTCCTTCTCTTCCCACCGCTCACAAATGTCTACCTACCTGCCGGCCTGTACCTCAAGAAGCCTTTCCACTTGACCTACTTCACCCTTTCCCTAACCTCCACATGATTCTCACCATGCTCAAGGACTTAGGGTCCATTTCCTTGAAATCCGAGTGTGACACACTGGACCGCCTCCCGCTCAAGAGAAGTTCCATGCCCCATCTGTCTCCCCTTCGTGTCAATTCACATAGAACCTCTTGAGCTGAGCGAGAGTCCAGGCGCTGCAGATAGAGAAGAGATGCAGGCAACCCTGGTGGAGCCAATGGCCTGCTCAAGGTGCAAGCAGTGAACAAGAGGATGCAGACACGGTGCAAACAGGTCAAGGGAGGGGAGCACGGGACAGGAAATAGAGCACCCTTGCACAGCATAGCATTTAGATCAGGGCTGTGGAGAAGCACCAGGTAATGAACCAGTAGGAAGCCCAGAGCCCATCTCACCACTGTAGCTTATGAGACATCTGTCTAGGGAGAGGAGCAAATGACCTGGCTGACAGTGGTCTCAGGAAAGGGGGCAAGGGGATTTAGGAGTGATCACAGCATAGCTGGGTCCCTACTCCATCCTCAGGCACAGTCTGTCTATCAGGACAGAAGAGGCTATGTCTAGCATCTAGCCATACCCAGAATCCAGCCCTGGAGTGTGAGAGATGGAGCATCCTGGACCAATACACAGGCCTCCGTCCAGGCCAGAAGAGCCAAACTCCCAATAGAAAGTCACTTGGGACAAAATTAAAAGGCAGCTCTCAGGATGTGTCCAACAGCCAAGCCCTACTTCCCAGTTTCCCAAATACGACCCTGGAACCACAAATTTCTCTGGGCATGTCTATGACTCCTTCCTAAAGGAGCACCAATGGGGGACAACAGCAAAATGAACGAGAGACCTTCTAACAACTGGACCTTAAGGTGGTGCCTGACTCTGGCAGGAGGCACCTTGGGAGGTACAACTGATATGCTCCAGAACCATGCGGACCAGGTGGAATGTACCTGGAACTACAACTAGGGGTAGCCCATGAGCACCAGCACCCCCTCACCATCAGTAACCCCCAAGCCATGCAGTTCACAGCTAACACGACCCTTCTTGATATCCCATCCCACAGGGACACCACAGGGCATCTTCAGTGGGAGACATCTGCCCTTCCACAGAGAGCCAGGGCCTCCAAGTCCTTCATTCTAGTGTTGGCCGTGTCGCAAGTAAGCAGGACTTTCCCTCGGCTTTCAACCCCAGAAAATACTATGGGCTTTAAATGAGCAATGTAAGCAGTTTTACCAGGGTAGCTGCAAGTTGGAGCTCTCTATGAAGTCACAGCACTGGGGCTAGATGCTGATGCATATCTAGAACCCTAGTACTCACGCAGGAAGCTAAGGCAGGAGGATTATGAGTTCAAGGCCAGCCTTGACTACGTGGAAAGTTCAAGGACAACCTGAATACTTAGAAATGTGAGGCAAGCCTTCAAAGAGAGGGGGGTTGTTGGAAGCAAAGGGTTGGATTGATGACTCCAAAGGAATCTAGTATAGACCCCACGGAACATCTGACCTGGTTGCCAGCCCTATATTGCCAGCAGGCACTGTGCCCTACTCTAACATGGAAAGCCAGGGTAAGGACTGCTCCTGCCCATGCTGGGAGCCTCTGGGCTCTGTACTGGGCCCCATAAGGAGATTTTATTCCACACTGATTTATTTCAATGAAGACCAACACTACAGTCAACAGCCTTACAATGCCATTTTTGTCCCTGTCTATTTCCCAGGAATGCCACAGACTGTGCCTAGGTGGGAAGTTCCAGAGTGACAGACCATGAGAGGGTCATTCTTGTCACACATCAGCCCTAAAAGGTAGAAACTGGATAGTGGTAGGTAATGACAGGATGAATGTGATAATCTGGGGGACATGGGGCACAGATCTTGGAACTTTGTTCAAAGAATAGGCCACCCAAGGATGGTGCAGAATGGACAAGTTGCACTGAGACTCCTGGCAAATGGGGATGCATGTGGCTGTGCTCTGAGTCCAACCTGTTCCAACCAAAGTAGGGTATAGAGGAGCAGAACAGGACGGGCGCTCTGCACAGAAGCCAAGCGCACCTAGGAGACTCCCATGGGGTGTCTTATCCAATTGGGATCAGTTGGTAGCAGCAGGAGGCTGCAACAGACCAACTCAGCCAGAAAAGAGGGAACACCGAAGTTCAGCATGCTAGACACTCGGCAAGAGAACTACCTAGAAGCAAGCCTCGCTTGGCTCTCTGAGCTCTAACAGCCCCATTTCCATTGGAAACTCAGGCTGCAGAGACTAACTTGGCTCCATGAGCCAATGAGCCTTCATGGGCTAATAATACAATACAGGCTCCTGGCTATCTATATAGTTCACACCCCAGCCTATGAGGAGGCAGCCCACTGCAAGACATCATACAACCAATACAACAGCTTTACTGTATTCCACTTTCTCCCTGAAGGAAGAAGTGTTTCTGAGCAGGCGTAGTGGGGAAGCATGTGCCCTTTAAGCCAGGCTTTTGGTACCAAGTGACCCAGTCAGGTAAAAAGAGAAGTCCTTCAAAAACAACAACAACAACAACAACAAAATACACTTAAATTTCTGACTTTCTTTTCTTCTCTATTCTCTTCTTTTCTTTGGCAATACTGGGGCTTGAGCCAAGGGTTTTGCATATGTTACATGAATATCCTCCTGCTGAGTCTAACCTACTATTCTCGAGCCCCTCACTGGGGGATTTGTGGCAAGGGCTCTACCACTGAGCCACATCCCAGCCCCTCACTGGGGGATTCGTGGCAAGGGCTCTACCACTGAGTCATATTCCTTCAGTAGTGAATTCTAAAAAGGTGCTCTACCACTAAAGTACATGCCAAGACCTTTTATTTTAACCTTTTTCCCTTTTGAGACAAGTCTGTGTAGCCTAGTCAAACCTTGATCTTGAGATTATCCTGCCTTGGCCTCAGGAGTCCTGAAATTAAAGGTGCATCCCAAAATGTCTAGCTGTTTTTATATGATGGGTGTGTGTGTATATGTGTGTGTTTGAGAGAGAGACAGAGAGAGGTGGATGTCAGAGAACAACTTGCAGGAGTCATTTCTTTCCTTCCATTATGTGAATTCCAGATATCAAACTCATATCATCAGGCTTGGCAGCAAGCACCCTTACTACATGAGCTATTTTGTAGGCCCTATTTTTTCAGCTTTGTTTTTTTTTTTTTTTTTTGGTTTTTTGAGACAGAGTTTCTCTGTAGTTTTGGAGTTTGTCCTGGAACTAGCTCTTGTAGACCAGGCTGGCCTCGAACTCGAACTTACAGCAATCTGCCTGCCTCTGCCTCCCGAGTGCTAGGATTAAAGGCGTGCGCCACCACCGCCTGGCATCATCTTTATTTTATTCATTATTTCATACAGAAAGAAAAGTCAGCTCTGCTCTAGAAACTTTGCTGACTTAATTGAACAACCAAAAAAAATGTTTACTTTTTCTTTCATCCTAAGAAAGCCGGGAAACTAATTTTTGGGTGAGGCAGAGGTGACAGAAGTGCAACTATAGCACCTGGAAAAATTCTCTGGGTGGAGCAGAGGGCAGGGTTAGGAGCAGTGGGCCTTCCATGACACCCTGGGAACCACTCTTGCCCCCAGAGGCCCACAGTGAATGCCCTTCTCACTTCTGCCTGGTCAGGCCATCAGCCCTGTGACCCACGGTCTCTCCTAGGATTCAAGGTCATCGTCACCTGCCACTGTGGCAGATCTCTCTCCTTTATACCTTTTTGTCGCCTACACATTGGCAAACACAAGCCGCTCTGGGTATTCAGGGCTGCACACAGCGTCTCAGTGATGGAACCTGACTCTCCCCCTGGTCAGATCCCAGTCCTGACCACTGACACTCAGGGAATCCAGCTAGCACTGCGGACTAGCCTCAGGCTGCACTCAGAAGGGGCTAAGCGGATGTTGGAGCCCAGCAAAGAGAGTAGGAGGAGCGGAGAAAGTCAGATTTGGTATAAATAAAGTTGCTTAAAAGAAAATAGAAAACCATGATGACAGTGACCAAAGAGTCAGGGAAGACCTGAGGGGAAAACATAAAATAAGGTTCCTTTAGAGCCCGTTCAGCTTCGGCACAGAGCAGAGGAGCCGCGTGGATGCCCAAATATGGGAAACATTTGAAAAATTACCATACTTTGAGAAAACGTACTAAATATTACAAACCTTTGGCTTCCTATACTGACACTGTGGCTCAATATTATTATCTGAATGCAGATGGAATGAGGGAGAGGGAGTCCTAACTTTTTAGAGGTGCTGGGTCCTTACATCTCAGGTCGAAGGTTGCCGTGTGGGTAGATCTGGGATGGACAAGCTGCTAGTGTCCCCCCATCGCCGGCCAGAGCAACAGTGCAGACGGGAGCAGCTTGGGAAACTCCTCCCGGCCTCTCTTGATGCAGAGCAGGTGTTCGCCCTGCCCTTTGTAACTTGTCCTATGAAGGAGTCCCAGGCCAAGGCTCTGGGGCTTCGCATCCCCTCGGCCAACCTCTACAGAAATACTCAGACAAGGACACCAACCTGAAACCCAGGGTCACCACGCAGGGTGCGCCACAGATAATGAGGAGTGGGCTTCACCGAATAGCCCTCTGCCATCGCGATCCACCCGTCTCCCTGTGGCCCATTATCTGAGTACTTGAACCCTGGATAACAATGAGTTCACAGAGAATGAAAGTGCTCGGCTTTAATTGTCTGCATTTAGTCACGCAAACAGAAGCAATGGTCTGAGAATGGCTAGTTAGCCGCTGACAGCCTCGGCTCTGGAACTGGCTCCGAGGAGCGGTTACAGACTGCTTTGATGGAGATGCTGCCAGAGCAATAAATTCCCTCTTAAACCTGTTTGCCTGGAACAAGTTTTCACCCTTTTTGCTCTGTCTTCTCCTTCCTACCCACTCCCCCTTTCTTGCCTTAAATGAAATTCCTGCCGCTGCTAATATCCAACAAATAAACATCATTAAGAAATTGAAGGCACTGAAAGAATGTGTGGTTTATGTTAAATTTTCCCCTGTCAATCAATTCTGCATGTCTGCATGAAGCCGATGATCGCATCATCGTGTTAGTGTGCCTGACTTGTTCAGCACAAAGAAGGTGGGAACACTTTCTCAAGCGGGGATGTCAGCACTTGAAAACCCATCACCATCTGTGCTCATTTTCTGAGAGGGAGAAAAACAACCCCTGTTTAAGAATACACCAGAACAAATAACTTGAATGTTTGAAAATAAACCACAGGGTCAAAGAAACTTTATAATGAAATGGGGAAGCTGCAGTATTGTTCTGTTTTTTGTAACTCGGGCCTTCGGTACCTTCATTTACAGAGGTCTTCGCTCTAAAAATAGATATTAATAATAGCCAGGGAACAGCCTGCGCCGTGTGAAACGCATACAAACACGTTATTTTAAAAGCACCGGGCTCTCCAGTGAGGCCCCAGGAGCGCCCTATAATGATACAGGTCTCACCCTCTCTCCGTCTGGTCTCCATGGCGTAGGGAGTGTCATGCTTCCCACACCTTCCTGCCTCTCCCTCTCACTTTTCCCATCTGAAACAGAACCAGAAGCCCCGGGAACCATACAAGATGATCAAAAAAAGAAAGAAAGAAAAAAAAAAACTGAAGGAAGGAAAAACTTTCTTAGCAAAGCCTGTCAAAGCAACCTTGCAAAAATGGTCAGAGACATGAATGGGAACATTGTTCTGCCCTTAATAAACTTATAAGCCAAGAGCTTTTTGATCCTATTTTTTTCTTTCTGCATCTCACTATTGTACTTTGTCACGAGGAGGTCTCGCATAAATAATGCCGTGTTCTTATGAAAGTTTTTAAGGCTCCGGAGTCGGACAGCACGGTTACAAATGATATCTAACACAAAGACTATCAATTAATCAAATGAGAACATACTACAGGAGCTCACAATACACAAGCAGCGAAGGGAAAGATAAATTGATTTCTGCTGAGGCACTGGGCCTTTTCAGCAGTACAACTGTGTGAAAAATACCAGTTACAAAGTGTGCTGAGGCAGCAAAAGCATTTAATACACCGCAAACAGTTATCTAAGGCAACGTCCAATAACCGACAGGACAGCAGTGTGACCTACATACTAACGCAGTCATTGTTAGATGCGGGAGCTGTGCACGCCAGACCCGTTACATGCCCCATATCTCTTTCAATCCTTCTAGAAGTTTCGTCCCTCTCCCCGCTCCTTTGCCTGCTCTCTCCTGCTCAGGCGTGTTCTGGGAGACGACCCTAAACGCAGAGTAACTCCGAGAATGCTTCTTCCCTTTGGTTGCTTCCTTAGCCTCTGCATGTGCCTGAATACTTCTATATATGGCACGCTGTTTGTTATTTGTTCTCTGATGTCCTTTACTTTCTTCCTTTTGTGTCCCAATCTCAATGGACTCCTTGTCTTTAAAAAAAAAAAAGTATCCCTGGATCCAAGTGCAGGCATATATTATTATATGTTGAATAGGAAATGTCACCCACAGGCTTTTGTCTTAAATACCTGGTCCCCAGCTGGTGGTGATGTGTGGGAACGGGTGGAAAATTTAGGAAGTGAGGCCTAATTGGAGGAAGTAGCTCACGGGGTGGGTTATTAGGGATATATTTCCTCCCTCTTTTTCTCCCTCCCTCCTTCCTGTCCACCATGAGATGAAAAAGTTCCCCCTCCATATGCTCCATTCTGCCTAGATACCCAGGGTCACGAGATGGTGGGCTGAATCCTATGAAACCACTACCTAAATAAATCCCTCCTCCCAGAAGACACATCTGAAAGTATTTTGTCTCTGCGAGAAAGGACTGACTACATGGGAGGATTCTTGTTTCGCCTGAGGACAGTTCTCAGTGCTCCCCAGCACCTGATGTGACCAGCGTGACCAGGGAAATGACTGAGGAGACTTGAGAGGTATTGAGGAGGCTCCAGAGTTTCACTGTCTGCAAGCTGACTTTGTCGGTGGGCCACGTCACATCTTCTCAGGAAACCTTGGTGCTCCACGGGGGAGTATGGAGATGGGCCAGGAAGATGGGGGTCACCAGCCCAAGTCTGAATTCTAATATTACCGCATAGAAACTTCTAGTGACTGCACCCCCCCCCAAACTCTATCTGGGGACTAGCAAGCCTATGAGCAACTGAGCAGTCATGAAGCTTGCTTGAAAAGTTCTCCTACGCTGTCTACCTCCAGCAGCTGACCATGGCCTTCTGGAATCTGTTCTCAGGGGACAGATGATGAGGACCTGAAATGGTCCCGCCAGCCCCTTCTCACCACGGACTGAAGGATCCAAGATGGTGCGGAAGCTAAGAATTCCTCTCTGGCGGGAGCTAAATGAAGTACCAGCTTTGTAAGTACTTTTAAAAGGAAATCTTCTTTGTAAACCTTCCTCCCACCCTATTTCAGTCTTCAGAACTTATGACTTCTAATCCTCTTTGTTTCAAGAAAACCATGGGGGAGGGTGTTCACGAGATTATATGGCGAGATCCCCAGACCCCTCTAGAATAAGGCCACGGACTTTAGACTCATCTCAGGCCACGTTTTTTTAAGTTTCCTACTTTGTAAAGAAACTGTTAGGTTTTGTACGCCAAGCCAATAGAGAAACATCCTGGGTCTCAACCCCCAAGATGCACCAGGTGGACTCCTGGTCCTGAGCCCTCCTGCCTAGGTGGGAGCTGACCTCCTGTGACACCCATGGCCCCATTTCTTCAGGCTGTCACTGTCGTCAGCCAGTGTCCATGTGAACACAGGCCCTCACATAATGAATGGTGTACTTTGCAGACTCCCGTTTCTAGAAAGGAATGATTTAATATCATAAAATAAAGCTTCAGACCTCCGTGCCAATTACTGTGTTTAAGTCATCGAAAGCCACCAAGGAAGGTTAGGGGGGCACGCCAGTGTTAAGGGAATGTGTAACCCATCTGCAAAGAGAGGCCAAGCTGAACTGCTGGCCGGGTAAGAGGAACAACTCGCTAAAAGCCTCCATACAGTGTGAAAAAAATGTCAGGCGCACAACCCCACTGCACCGCAGTAAACACAAGCCGATAACTAAATCATTGTCACCGGCTTTCCTTGAGGGTCAGGCTGAGAAATACTGAAACACATAATCAAGTCTTTACTGTATTTTAACAGAAAAAGGGAAACCGTAGAGTTCACAGCCCACTGACAGTTCCTCCACGGTAGGAAACAGCAAGGCATGCCTGAGGGGAAGGGAGGCTGGATGAGTCCGGAGGTCCTGGGTGATCGCAGCAGAGCTGCCTGGTCAGGAGGAGAGGGGTACTCCTGTTCTTTCTTCTCCTCTCTTTTCCTCTCTGTTAGGACCAGGTTACCTGAGATTCCAGAATGGTTGCGTTCATGTCTCACGGCTTCCTGCCGTGGGACGGTGGCCATCCAGCTGTGGCGGCCAGTCACATCCCCTAGAAGTGGCTCAATTTTGCTTGAGAAGGAGAAGGAAGAGAAGAGACAGTATTTCACAGACCAACCAAAGAGGGAAACAAAAGGGAAGGTATTTAAGTTATTTTAATATCAAGTGTTTTTTCAAAGCTATAAATACATATAATACATATGAGGGGACTAATTGTAAACTTCTCTCAGAGACTCAAATCCAAATTCATGTTGCCATGCAGATTCAATGATAATAAATTACATCCTTCTAAGTAAAGCGTGCACTGTAATAAAACACCCACCCTCGAGAACTTAGAGGCCTGATCCCAGCTAAGAGAATTCACGACTTTGGAATTCTGAGTATATATATTATTTTTCTGTCAGTTCTCACAACTTCTCTCAATTACTGATGTTCTCCACATAATGAATTTTCTCGGGTTTGATGTGCGATTGCGGCTATATTTTTATCTATATGTTTTGTGGTCCCTGTACTTAAGCTTTTTGCTCACAAATCCTTTATTAAAAGTACTAAATTGTAAGAAGTAGATTCATATTTCATTCAGTGTTCTGTACAGAGATGTGTTTCCCTGAGCAAACACAGCTGCAGAGAGAAAGTCACCGTCAGGAAACATGCACAGCCACGGATCTAACTTTGGATGCGTCAGCTCCCAAGGAACTCTGCTGGGATTGGATTTCTGAGACGCTTTTGTCTGCGTCCTAGAAGAAATTCATAGCCCCTCTTGCATTTTGCCGATCAAAACCACAGGTTAAAGTCTCGCTTTAGATCAGGCTTCGAACCGAAAGCCAGCCCAGAGACATTTCTAAGTCAGGAAGACCCATACTGAGACTCTTGACAATGTGTTTGTCTCATCAAAATCATAAGCAAAGAAGTCAGGTAGGATGGAGGACAGCTGTGATCCACACTCAAGAGGCTGCAGCAGGAGGTTCAAGAGTTCAAGGTTAGCCTGTGCTACTAAACTTGAGTTACAAAAAGAGACCCCGTCCTTAAGAAGAGACAGAGAAAAGAAAAGAGGGAGGGAGAAGGGACAGAAAGAGGAAAGAAAGGAGGGAGGGAGGGAGGGAGGGAGGGAGGGAGGGAGGGAGGGAGGGAGGGAGGGAGGGAGGGGAAACATAGTAGAGATACAACCAAGGATGTACACAAATATTCAATTTGATCCTGTTGAGTCATCAGACCTTAATTTGGAATGGAAAGGCAAGACAGAAAGAAAAACCTCATGGTTGTGCCATGGTTCGAACACAGAGCCAGGTCATGAGATGACAGAAAGACAAGACCAGAGACCCACCATGTCCTGGAGATTTCAATATTATCAATCTGAAACAATAAGAGAAGAGGGAAGCTCAAAGCTGAAGTCTGACCCATGTAAATGAGCATTTTTTTTTAAAAAAAAAAAAAAAGCAAAGCAAATCCCCTGGGAATCCTCACACCGGCCTGGTCAGTCAGCAAGCCACTGACCTTTGGAAAGGGGGAGTAGAGAATTAAAGCTGCCAATAAGGCAAGACCATTACTCAACACAGATTTCAAGAGCGAATGAATGCATGGATGAGTAACGGGGGCATTTGTCAGCTGGGGTCAGCAGAAGAAATGAATCTGATATTAAAATTTGGAGGGAAAATAACAGACCTGACCCTCTGTCAAATCAAATCAATACATATGCCCCTAGGAGCCCCTCTGTGCCTAGACGGGAATTTGTGCCACAGGTGGACCCAGGAAGGATGAACACTTGAACTCTGTCTCCTTGCCGGGTCCTACAACCTCTCGCCTCCCTGGAATTAATGAACAGACAGGGAGAGAGACCCAGGTCCTAGTCCCTATTCCACTGGGAAGAGTCCTCCAAAAGTGAGATGACAGGAGTCTCAACCCCAGGTACTGGTGTCACCAAATGCTCCCAGCCTTGGTAGGAGAATACAGGCAAGACAGCACCTCCCTAATAAAGGGGCGCATGTTGTACACTTGTCTTCAGTGTGGGGGTTAACATATAAGTGACTCGCGGAACGTTGTGGTTTCCTAGTGGGCAGGGCAAGCCTGGGGCGTGTCTGGTGGGGTGTGGACCTGGGCTGTCGCACACCCTGCACTGACCCTGCCTAAGAGTGGCGGATGTTCAATGTTCACTTCACTCATCCCCAGTCCTGAAGAGAGCTTTGTGCATTCGCACACATGCACACTTCCACCCATGCACGGTGGTCTAAGGTCCTCTCCTTGATTGGTACAAATAAGGAAATGCAGCAGTCACAAAAAGCCCCATGGAATCTTTTGCCTTCGCTGTCAGCGCAGCATGGCTCCCTCTTGAGAGGCATGGCCCTAGCTCCCACTATAAATAGGGTGTGTGTGTGTGTGTGTGTATGTGTGTGTGTGTGTGTATCTATCTATCTATCTATCTATCTATCTATCTATCTATCTATCTATCTATCCATCTATCCTCTACTGCCTTGAGTGCAGTGAGCACACAGACAAGGGGAGAGGCCAGCGCCCTGCCTCGCTCTGTTTCCAGGCTTCAGGCCTTCCTGATACTTTCTTAGGCTTTTAACTGAAATATCATAGTCCAAAGGAACTAACAGTTGGGGTCAGAGTTGTCTATGTGTCTTCAAACATTCCTCTAGACTCAAGGACAAGAATCCTCCAAAAGTCAAGTCCTCTCTGACTTGACTAGACTTGAAGCTAGACCCACCCTCAGCCTCACCATGAGAACCTAAGCTGCCCATTGTCCACCATCTCCCGGTGTGGAAGAAGACATAGGGAACTGGTTCAATATCCATGGTCAACTTACCTGTGTTTGGGAGCCCTTGAGGCCCTACCTCCAACCTGTCCACTAGGCCAGCCTGGCCCTCACAACCACCATTTTCTTTCTCCACTCACCTGATACCTCATGGCCTTCAGAGCCATCTTCAAGGTCAAAGACCTCACTCACTCCTCTTGCCCTCCCATTTGACTGAGCCCAGTTTCCCCACTTTGTGGAGAAAGGCAGAAGTGTGCTTGGTCTTTTTACTCTTTGATCTTTGGAGACCTACCACCCAGCTCCCAAATAAATCCATGGAGACTGATTCTTACAAATGCAACAGAAAAGGATGCAGCGCATCTTTGCATCATTAAACAAACAGTCCAGAGCACTTGCGAATGTAGCACATCTTAAACTCACATTCCACAACACAGAGCAGTGATCCCATTCAGTTCTGGCCCCATGAATCCTGTAGGCATCAGCCTCCTCATCTACAGAATGGGTCGCTACTTTAGGTCTTTCCCCTTGGGGTGCTTCTGGAAGGTTTCGGTAGAGGAACACACACGCGGGTGAGCCCTGAAAAGTATCTGTTCAGTTGTGCCAGTCTCCATTCATACCTGCTCCCGAGAGACCCATCTGAGGGATCTATGAGTGACAACAGGAGGTCCCCACTGTGACAGTGACGTGAGGAAACAGGGGTGGGAAGTGACATGGGAGGCCCATGCAGAATTAGTGGTCGCCACAGATGGAGTAACTGGACCTTGACCTACCGAGTGCTCTGAGGACCTACAGGAGACTCAGCTCAAGGTCGCCCATGCAGGAGGAGAGTAGGGCAGTGGAACTTCTCCAGTTCTCACCCAACACTGATGGAGATTCTCTAGAGACATCAGTTTCCCCACACTTCTGGCCTACTCCCATGGCGGGCCAAACAGCATCCCGGGCACAGGCTTGAAGGGGATAACAGTGTCTTCCAAACCTAGCTAACAAAGTATCCGAAAGCAAACAGATCCCTGGGCTGTTCATGGACAATCCTTGGACAGATTGCTTCCCAGAGGGGTTTCTGTACCGCAGCTGCTTCTGCCCTTCACCCCCATCTTGGATGAACCTCTTTACCATATCTGTCTCAGGAGCAGGCATGCCCACCTCGAACCCAGCAGTCTGGGAGAGCACTCGTGAAGAGCGTAGGTCCTGTCCTCAAGAGCTTAGGGCATACCCGAGGGCTGGATCAGGCTTGATGGCACTGGGGACACTAGCAACATTCCCTGTGCCCATGCCAGCAAAACTGAACACCTGGAAAATCAACGGGGGACCTTCTGGGTGCTTTAAATTGACAAATAACAGGTGTGCGGCACCCAAAGGTGCTTGCTGATGAAAACTCAGAACTCAGTGTCCATCAAACCTGGTATAGTGGGCCACCAAGCCACCGAGCATCTCTGCATTCCGTTTTATTTCTGTAGTGCTGAGGACTGCACCCAGGACCATGAGCAAGCTAGTACAGCACTCTACCACTGTGCTAATACCCAGGACCACTGACTGTCACTGGTGAATTCCAGGCCAGTGCTCTACCACTGAGCCACACTCAGTCCTCTGAAGATCCCTGGTGACTGTGTGAAATGATCCTCTTGCCTCCTGCCAGTCCAGTCTGAACTGAACGTAGGGCTGTTCTCTGTACATGGGGTGCTCTCTGTGCTTGGGCGGTAGGTAAGGGTTGGAGGAGCAGGAACACCGTCTTCCCTGCCCTCGGGAAAGAGTTCAGGGAAGGCAGAGAGCAGCAAGGGAATGGATCATTCTCATGGCACCATAAAGGGACACTCTTGGGTCTGAGTCCCTGAGGAATTTTCTTGGAGGGTGGAGACAGTGTTGACATTCTAGACAGAAGACATGGCACGAGGAGACCTGAGGAAGATGAAGGACACGTATGTCATGCATGAAGACCAGTTAACAAAGGTCATCAGCTGGTGGCTTGTGGGATGCAGCCTCATCCTTAATTCTGTTGTCACAGACTATACAGACAGCACCTTCTCCTAAGAGTGTCCTGCAGACGGAATTTTGCTCTTGTTTCTTCTTCAGAGGCTGTGTGGAGCCAGACACCTCCCTTTCCTCTCTGCAGATCCCTTGGGTCTCTGGGCAAATCCTTTTAGGTCTGTGCATGGTTAAAAGAGACCATAATCCAAAGCCCTAAAACCTCAGATTCGAGTTCTAGGGTTCAACTCTGGTGCTCAGCGGGAACATTCTGCGTAAGGCTGTGGCCTCAGTCCTCCCTCCTCAGGAGCTTGCAGCATTTTCGCGCTCCCCGGGAACTGCAGAACCACAGTCCAGTCTGCTCCGGGGCTTCCGAGATGTGGCCTCCCTTTTTCATCATTAGGATACATTGGTGGTACATGAATCCTAGTTTAGAATGACTTCCTCCGCCTCACCCCCAAACCTTCTTATTAGAGCTGAGAAAAATATTGTATATAAACAGCTATTATAAAAAATTATTTGTATAATGCGCTAGAACGTGTCCTACATCTTTATTTGTCGTCATCTCCATGAGTGCATCTCAGTGCCTGATACCTTGATGCTGGCCTTGCCTCAAGCCCTCCACACAAGTCTCTCTTAAAGCGTGAGGGGCTGGTGGCACCCAGAAAACTCAAGCACCTGGCAGGGACCGGTCTGCACCCAGCCCAGAATTCCCATATTCCCCAGGCTTCCCCCCCCTCCTCCAGCATCATACATTACATTTAAGTCTCTCCAGCAATACAAATTTCAATTTGGCCAAGCTCTTTAATATTAATAGTTGTCAATCCAAATGCAGAGTGCATAATAAAAAATTTAATCGAAATGAATAGCTCACACATCCCTCTACCTCCTAAATACAGTCACCAATTAGAAAAAAAAGATATGGTTATATAACTCAGTAGAATTAAGGCCACCTACTAAAGACCACCACTTAGGGCTGAGGATGCGAAGCCGCCAATTCCATACTGTTCATTACTCTTGGGTGTTCCTTTCTTCGCAGGCACAAACTGTGAAAACGGAGTTCACAAGCAACAGTTCAGGGGAGACACTGAAGCTGAATTATAATCACAGCTCTCCATGATGGCCAAACATGGCTTTTATAGCTCTCAATGGCTTCCTGGGCCCAGACTAACAGAAGGAAGGGAAATAGCAGTTTGCCCTTCATTGCAACCCCATTTTGCAGACAGCATAACTGAGGCCAGAGAACACAGTGGCTTGTTTAGCAAACCAAAGCCAGGCACCTCAGACCAAAAGGATTTCTCATGAAGGGCAAAATCAAAGGCTGACTTCCTACCATGATAACTGGGGTGTCCCATAGGTAATTCTAGAACCATAATTCTTAGACGGGACCTGCCCAACAACCCAGCATCTCATTCATGTAGAATCCACCATTTTCCACTTCTACAGCCACAGAAGCAGTCCTGGACTGGCAGAGAGAGTTGGCTAAGGTCACCCAGCAAATTCTTTGCAGAGCTGAGACCAGACCACTCCCTCCCTAACTCACACTCACAGTTAGCAGGCATGCACATGTGCTCACACTCGTGCACACAAGCATTAGGGAGCTCTGCAGGACTGGTGAACACTGGCCAGGCTGTTCAGCTGCAAAGTATCCTGCTGGGCACCAGGGCATTTCTTCTGCAAATGACTCTAGGCCTCTTTTGTGATCTGCTCGGGGCTCTGCCCTCAGCTACATCAAGCAGGAAGTTTAAATGAAATGGCTCCCCAGTCCCTTAAATGGTTTAATAAAACATATAGTGACTGCAATGCGCAGTTTATAGTGGCAAACTATTGCCCCTCAGTTGGGAAAAATGACCTCCAGTCGGCAATATTACTTTCAGCTTCATGATTCTAGTCCGCCGACGGCCATTCCCTCAACCCACCGGGCAATTCTTTTCCATAACAAGGCCTGCTGCAGCCACCATGTGTGCCACTGCAAAGGTGCTGGCAGCCTGCCTCCCACAGCTACTGCCGTGATAAGACAAAAGAGAGAACGGGCACATGACGATGACGCGGGAAGGACAGGATGCCACTGGAGAGCAGAGATGCCAAAAATAAGTGAATAGGTGTGTGGAATTCAGAGAGGTTTGGGGAAATGAAATGCACCAGACAGAAAGCTGAGGGGAAGAGGGAGGTGGGTGTGTGGAGATGCACGCAGGGGCATGCGTGCATATATGTGCACATGTATGTGTGCACAGACACGTGTATGCACAGGTGTGTATTCCAGAACCTGTGTACACACATGTGTGCATGTCTTCCAGTGTCCATGAAACTGGAATGGGCAAAAGTTAACCAGATTCAGCGGTGGGAAAAATGGCTGAACTCCACAAACGATCTTGACATCTGTGACCATAGATTTAGCAACTGCAAGGAGGGGAGATAAGGATTTCTGAAGCACTCTGCCACGCTAATAACAAATAGCTATTAATAACACTTCTAATCGCAAATGCCATTTCCGATATTTGGTGCTGAAAGGTTCTGCCTCATCTAAAAAGTTCTGGAATTTGACTGCCAGAAATGGATGACTTTCATCCTAAACCGTGCATTGAGATGGGTTCCTAGGTTCATTAGTATTATATGGTGAATTAGATTAGACATTTTATGATTTTTCAAAAAAGCCTTTTTTGATATAAAAAAGCAGCAATTTCCTTTTTTGACATTTTTCATTTTAAGGTAATAAAAATGGCACATGTGTACCGTGGCATAATGGATTAATTAAGGAATATTATGTTTATCCTAACCCTCAACCACGTTGTACATCTTCATAACTCACTCATAAAAATTAATGCATTATCTTATACCCTGTAATGATAGATCTTCTATTTTTACCAAAACTGCTCAGAATACATTGTTCTAAATTGGATTATTCTGAGAAATGGTGGATACCATATTCTGATATCATCAGTCCCGAATTATATTGTTATTTTAAAATGTTATAGTATTATATATAAAATCAAAGCTTTCTCCCTACTGTGGCTTCTAATTGCCTGGGCGTTTCGCCTCCAACAATTGAAGCTTCTCCCTCCACCTACCCCGAGACAGCCTTTCCATAGCTTCTCTCTTTCACAATGGATGCGTTGTTTCAAGAAAAAAAAAACACGCATAGCATCAAAGAATCACTGGACAGTATTTTTTGGCTATTTCTTTGTGTCTTGATGGTAGATGTGAATATAAAAGAATATTCATGCAAAATTCATAAAGGCCCCAGATTTCTAAATCAACACATGAAAAAAAATCCCTAAAAATAATAATGTCCAGATGTTGCTTATTTAAATGAGCTGTTGCCATTTAATGTTGCCAATCACAAAAGTGAAAGAGTTTGTGAATTCCAAGGTATTCATCATTTATAGAGGAATATATATATATATATATATATATATATATATATATATGTTTGTGTGTGTGTGTGTGTGTGTGTGTGTGTGTGTGTGTATCCAAGGAAACATCGGGTGATTAAAATGAGCAATTTCAACAAACATGAATGACTCTTCTCAGGGAGGCCACCATTTTAACCTTGGCCTTGCTCACAAAACCCACTCTCTAAATCACTGCAGACTCTATACCCAAAATGCAATTGACCAGCCCCCAAATACAGATGGTCTTTAAAAGCACAACTTCAGAATGTTGGACAGTGTCTTCAGCATTAGTGAGTATAATATGTCTGTCTCTCTTCCTTTCCCTCCGTCCTTCAACCCCTTCTCCCTCTCTTTCCCCTCTGTTTCCATCCCCACCACCCCCCTGTATGTGTGTGTTTCTCTCTTTCTCACTCTGGATTAAAATTGTATGCTTTAATTCTGGGGTGTGTTGTTTGGTTGGTTTGTTTATGTAAGACAACCTCTCACAATGGATCTTCAGCTAGCCTGGAACTTGCTATGTGGCTTGCGTTGGCGTTGAACTTTATGTGGCCCAGACTGTTTGCCTTTCCTCCTGCCTCAGCCTCTCGGGTGCTGGGATTACAGGTGTGTGTGTGTCAACATGTTCAACTCTTCTTACTGGTGAGAACAACGAGAAGCAGAAACTCAAAATGTTTAGCCAGAATCTTACAGCTGAGAAGCAAAAAAAAAAAAGGATGGAGAACGTGGCTCTCTGGGAAGGACCCTCTAAATTTCAGTGTTAGCTAGAATCCAGGCCCATTTGGGCATGGCTGCACCAAATCCAAGCACCTGCTTGTGGGGCCTGGGAACGTAACTTGACACAGATTTCCCCCCGCAGTCCCACCACTATAATAGGCTCCCTGCTCCCACATCTCCCAGATTCCAAGCCAATGTCCCTGGAACGAGAAGGGATGACAGACTCAGTGAACTATTCCTGCAGGATTTTGATGGCTCGGGGCTGCTGCAAGAGTCCCCAAACCAAGGACCCCCAGGGCTTGGGAACACTGACTCAGGAGAAAATCCAGAAATCTGTGCTCAAAAGACTGAAGAGCAATTCATCCTGGTCCTGGTAGGTCCTAGACCTGGAAAAGTCCTGAGCAGTGAAATAAAGCTGCGCACCCCAACTCTGCCTGACCCGCCCTTCACTGCTCCTCAGAGTTAGCAGCCAGGTAAAGCAGGGTCCAGCAGACAGCTGGGGGTATGGGGTCTGGACACAGGGGAAGATCCTAAGGTCCTCTGACAACTCTGACAACCAAGGACAGGCGTTGACTCAGACTGTGGTGACGTGTGTGTGTGGAACGGTTTCAAACACATGCTTCTTTAGCCCACCATCCTAATGAGAAAGTGTGGTGGGATTAAAAAAATGGCCGAAGTCTGAGAAGCAGGGACAACTCATGAGGGTGCTGTGCCAGGTCAAGGCTCATGTGCCTCTGAGCCTTATGCATGCTTTACCAGAAAGGCGAGCATCTCCTCCCCACACTTCCCCCTTAGCCTGGACAAAAGGGCTGCCAAGAAAGAGCTCCCACTAAGCCCAAGGCCACTCCCTTATCCATGCTGTCATCACAGTCCCTACAAATTCTACATCAAGACTTGCAGCTGTTCTTCAAAAAAGGGGGCATCGAGCCGGGTGGTGGTGGCGCACGCCTTTAATCCCAGCACTCAGGAGGCAGAGGCAGGCGGATCTCTGTGAGTTCGAGGCCAGCCTGGTCTACAAGAGTTAGTTCCAGGACAGGTTCCAAAGCAACACAGAGAAACCCTGTCTCAAAAACAAACAAACAAACATAAACAAAATTAACAGGGGAGAATCGACTGTATCCCTGCAGGGCCCCGAGAATGGTACAGATTTCCCCTGGGACGCTGTCCTTGTGTCTACGGTAAAGCACAAGTTGGTCTACTTTCTCCTAAGAAGCATTCCCATTCAAGAAGTAGAAGAGGTTTGGGATTGATTTTTTTTTAAGTTAAGGAATGAAACCCTCACGTATTCAAAAAAAGGAGTAGCCTAAGATCAAACGTATTCACTAAGAAAAGCATTGAAAGGCTGCCTCTTCAACCAGATGTAAGCCCCATGCACCCCACTTCATCACCGTGCACCCCACATCATCACTGAGAGAGGGTATAATTGGGTGTCTTGTAGCAATCACAGTAGAATTTTCAACTCAACCTTTTACTAAACCCATCTGGTTATGAGATGAAGATAGAACACGACAGACCAAAGGGACCATCCTGAGCGTCATGCTGAGCTGCACCTCAGGACACATCTAGTGACCTCTTGGGACAGAAGCTCAGATTCTGACATACAGAGTCTAGTGGCTCTGGCCACTAGAAGAATCTTCTGTAGCTGGGGCCTCACACCTGACTATGGACATCTTAAGACCTCTTCAATCATCTTGTGTTTAGTGAGCCTTGCCTGCACCTCTCCTCTTTGGCGTCCACACCACCTACACATAATTAAGCTCAACTCAACTCTGAACACATAGGAGGATAAGAGCAGGCCACTCAAACAGAGGCTTAGAGGTGTTTCCATCCACTCTTCTCCCCACCAATGGACCAATGGACCACTTAGACCTACGTCTGTCTCTCTCCTTTTTATCAGGGAGTTCTCCCTAACCTCTGATTCAAGCACCCTCGATGAACAGAGAGATGAACTCACTTGAGTATTGCCTTAGCAAAAAATGGCTTTGACGGTCTCATTCCTGACTTCCCAGGGGAAATTTAAGGCAAAAAGAAAGCCACAGAAACAAGACAAGGACACTGGAGGGGTCTACCCATTCTTCTCCCTGGATATTCAGATGGAAATCAAGGTTCAAACAAAGAGGCTTCCCCCAGGAAGAGAGGCACTGACCAGGTTCCCCAAAGAGTCTTGGACCAGTGAAGCTTTGACCGAGAAAGGACACCTGCACCAACTTTTCCTAGGATAGTCACTGACTCTGAGCGCTGTCACCAGGCCCAGAGGGTGGCCAGCCATACCCAGGCAAAGCTTTCGTCGTCATCCACCATGGCCCTCTCTAGCCTACAGCCCAGCGACTGTTCTTTCATCCACAGCCACCCCAGAAGGCAGCATCCGAACCTCATCTCTGAAATGGGATAATGACAGGACTCATTTCATGAGATCATTGCAGAAATTAAATGAGATCATGCATAGAAAATGAGGACAGTGCTTGTCGCTCATAGTCAACAGGCGCCGGCAGCTGCACACATTAGGTTTTGCCAAGGACCGATCTGCCCCAGCACCAGGCCAGGCCCTGAGCAGGCTTTGCAGTGGGTGTAAGTAATCAGGAAAGGGGGTACAGAGTCCAAATCAAAGCACATACTGTGGGGTGGGCAGGACAGTGGCTACATCTGACAACAAGGATGACCAAAGGTCCTGCTCGTCTCTCAACTGCAGCAGCAACAGTCTCTGGTCCCACGACTAAAAGCCTCCCCCTTAAAAATACAAAGTTTGCAAACACATTTTTTTGTCTGTTAACCCCAAACTTTTTCCCAGTAATGAAGGCCTGCAGAGATAGATGTCAAGTAGGTGATCATAAATTGACCCTGGAGGGAGTCACGTCCTGATTGAGTGCGTATTGTTTAGTATGGTCACAGTCCTGTCAAGAATCAATGCGTAAGCCCCAAGTGGGTGGCAAAGTCTTCCTTGGGTGAGGTTTGGAGGGATGGCCAGGACTTCCCTAGGCAAAAGTGTGAACGTCGATAGTGTGTGTAGGAAAGAGCCACCATAACTTTCTCCCCCAGATACTCACAGCCTGAAGACCGCTCCCCTACAGAGATTGCTCCTACTGAGATCAGACATGCCTGTTTCATTATATGCAATAACCTTTCCTCTCTGTTCAGTGTATATAATAAGCATACTGAGCTTCTTGGGTGCTGCGGCTTCTTTGTTTTAGAGATCCCCAACACCCAGTCCCAGCTTTCCTGTGTCTGCATACCTTTCGTTTCTTCATTCCCTCCCCAGAAGTCAGAGTTCCAGGATGCAGACCATGCATAGCATGGCAGTAGACCAGTGTCCTGAACTCTCAGCACAATTCCCTCTCTTTACGGGCAATCAAACGCTCAGTTGATTACATGAAACCACTCATTCTCAAGTGTGGTCCCCAGGTCAGTCTAGGTTTCCTATACTGGCTGTCCTGGATGCTGGCACCTTAGATTTTTCCCAGGCCCACAAGGAGAGTTCCAAGTTGATTTCCTGATTGAAGCCTAGCATGAGTGGGTCTTACAAGCAGTCTGAGCAATTCCAAGCTGGCCAAGGGGGAGAAGAAAACCGATCTAGGACCTTTTCACTGAAGTGTGGTCCAAGGACCAGCAGCACTACTGTGGCTGAGAGCCTGTGAAGAAGACAGAATCTCTGCCCTCCACACACATCTGTATCAGACCATGTGTCTCCAAGACATATTCCTGATGTCTTTATCTATGCTTTGTTGTTTTTATGTTTATGAGACAAAGTCTCACCTCATTATATAGCCCCGGCTGACCTCAAACGTGCACCAATCCTCCTGCCGCAGGCTCTCCTGTCACCACCCAGCTAACCTAGATCCTTCTGTATTCCTAAAAGAACTTTAGTCTGGGGGGCTCAAACTCCTCAACTTTCAGGTAGAAACCAGTGGCTGTGATGACTGAGCCTACTCAAGGCCACCAAGGCTGAGAGCAGTGGATCAAAAGCAAAGCCAGTTTCTAATTTCGGGATCAGTCCTGTCCAATACCCATACAACCTCCATCCGAGCGGGCTTGCCCCTGCCTTCCACAGAACCTTTCCCCAGCTTTCTGTCCTAGAGTTCTCGGACACAGAGGGCTGGTGGATGCCCACGGCAATAGGAGCTGAGCCTTTGTTTAAGGCTCCAAACCTCTTCTAGGGTGTGTGCCACCACTCACTGTCATGGTTATGGAATCTGGATAATATCTGGAATGTCACATTTGGAACAAAACATTGTTCCTACACTTAAACACTTAAAGGCATGGCACGCATGGACACGTGCACGCAAGCACATCACACACACACACACACACACACACACACACACACACACACACCTGTACGAGAAACAGAAACGCAGCAAGCATTTCCAGTTTAGACTTAGATTTCTTTTTGCTTTCAATATTGTCTCAGGTTATATTTTGTTATGGTACAAAGTATTCGCTGTGGTAGACAGCGAATGTCTTCTTCGGTGTTAGAAGACACCACCTGACACTACTGTTTTCAAACATGAAACAGTCCACACACATAAACATGAAGAAAAACATCACGATCTTCTGACAGTGTCTCAGGAAATGAGCATGACTTAGGAGTGAGGGAACACTCAATACACGGATTCTGTCACAGCTTCCCAGCAAATACATGTGTGCACATGTATGTACACACATGCATATGCACACAAGAACATACACAGGTGCACACATGCTGTCCACCTCCCTAGCCACATTCATTCCCTTCCCCTTTGAACGGTCAGTTCCTCAGTCTTGGGGTCCACATTACACTATCTAAGGCTGAGCTGCGAGCTTCCCAAAGAGACTGAAGGAAGGTGGTGTCAAAGCCAGAGGCAGCAAAGCCAACGTCAGATGAGACTACAGCCATGTTACGACCTCTTATGGAGCTACCAAGTCTAGCACCATGCAGAGAGCCAGTCATAAGCTATACTTATCCCCACGTCCAAAGCCAATGGAAAGAGGACATCACCATTCCTCCCACTTAAGTCTACATAGGGTTTGGGATTCATTCAGTCATCAAGATTTGCTAAGCTCCTTCTGGGTATAAGCATTCTTCTCGAAGCAGCATTGCAGCTTTCAAGAATGGAACACCAACTCCAACATCTCTGCCACATTTCCTGCAATGCTCTCACACACCTATTCCTCTATCATCATCATCATCGTCATCGTTGTCATTGTACAAGTCCAATCATATTTACTTTGTTTACGGGGCATCGAATCAAAAAACTGCACAGCTGGACCTCAAACCATAGCACATGAAGCCCATTGTTGAAAGACGGTAGTCACCATGGAGGTGTCACTTAGCAAAGCCCCCTTCGCTTGTGGTCGTCACATGACCTACTGTTTCCTGGGGCCCTCTCAATACTGAATGTTGAGATAGAATAGTTCTGTAATACATACGATTACAGTTGTATGATCAACTAGGTCTTCTCTCCATGAAGAAGGGACAAATAGCTCTCCATGCTTTGTCCTTGATGCACCAAGAAATAATATAAGGTTCTTAGCACATCCTGATGATGGATGGGTGGGTGGGTGGGTGGATGGATGGATGGATGGATGGATGGATGGATGGATGGATGGATGGAGAGGGCAGCAAGCAGGAATCAGATGGGTGTAGAAGAGGAGGCACCACCTCATATTTCATTCACAACAGGTCTCATCTGGCCAGCCGACCCCTGAAACCATAGAAGGTGTCCAAGGGGTCTCTCAGAAATAAGAAAGAAGATTCTCCACTTGGTGGGGAGAAAAGTCAGGGTAGGTGTGGCAATGATACCTGTCATCAGCACTCAGGAGGCTGGAGCAGTTTGAGACCAGCCTCCAAGTATATCTACATAAGGATTCGTCTAAGACAAAGCATGATCCAAAGAACTAAGCAGGGCAGGAAGCTGTACACACACCCTTAGATCTCTGGTTTCTCCCCCCCTGCAATTCTCACCCAATTATGGAAATAACTCCCTATTCTTCTTGAGACCTTGCTTCCTTCTGGTCATGAGGAAATACTGAGTACATAGTCAGGCCTGCACCGAGTACCAGCTGCCTTGACACAGCCCGAAAGAGGAGGGGACAGGGCAGGGCTGAGAACTGACTTGTAAGAATAGGAAGGACCGTGATAGGACTAGCGTCCAGGCTCAGGGCCTGCCTGCCGTCCCTAAGCTTGTCCCCAGCAATACCACTCTTGCTCCCAACAACAACATCACATTTAACTGTAAGAATTGTTTCTGATATCCAGCTGAGAAAAACGAAAACAATGGTTCCCCCAAGAAACTGAAGCAGGAGGTCTATAGTTTGTGAGTTTAAAGTTAACTCAGGCTGTAAAATGATACACCTGCCAAAATAAACAAATAAATGAAATTACTCCTAATGGCATATTGCTATACTCCTAGATCTGGGTATCTCTCAACCCTCCTTAGAGAAATGTCTTGCTGTAGATGGGAATGAATAAGTAAGCCATAACTGAACAATGTTCAGAGAGTGAGAGACCTCCTTGGGGCACTCATCCCTAAATGAGGCATTTTTATCAAAACCCTCCGCCTCCTAAGGTGCAGGAGTCAGGAGATGATGGACAAGTTACCAGAATGGCGACGTCCAGACACCAGGGTTGACGCACACATGAACTCACAGAGGCTGTGACCACATGCACAAGCCCTGTACAAGCTCAAGTGTGACAAAAATCCAAGCAGGAAAAGGGGGAATTGGGAATCAAGTCCCACCCCAAGCAAGAGGCTATTTACAACCAAGAGCTGCCAGAGAAGGAAAGGCCTCCCAGATAGGCCCCATTCTGAGGAAGAGGGGGACAGCACAAATTGAACTTTGTGTTTTGATTTGTTTTTTTTTTTTTGCTCTGAGTATTTTTGTTTTGATTTGAATTTTTTTAAGAGAAGAAACATGAAGTTGGAGATAGGGATAAGGAGGGAGGATCTGGGAGGAGTTGGGGAGGGGAAAGAATATCATCAAAACATACTGTATGCAAAAAAGATACATTTTTTGAGACAGAGTTTTTCTGTATAATAGCCCTGGCTGTCTTAGAGTTTCTTTGTAGACCAGGCTGGCCTAAAACTCACAGAGATCTGCCTGTCTTCTGCCTCCCAAGTGCCAGGATTAAAGGCATTTAAATTGGTACGAGCACAGTGAGCCGTCACCGGGACAGGCTGGTGACCCCTCTCAGTAACCATTTAATTCTCAGAAGCACTGTCTGTCTTCACAGGCCACAATCTCTTGACCAACTACCCATCTCTGCTTTGGTGGGGAGAACAGTCATAGCTGAGACAAGTATGAATAAAAGAGGCTGCTTGCCAATAAAGTTTTATTGATGGGACTCTGAAATGTGAATTTGTACCCATAAGACTTTATGGATACACTGGCATTTGAATTTGCATACAACCTTCATGTATGCTGAAATTTTTGAATAAGCATGAAACGTAACAACTTTTACCAAAGATTGACCAAAATGGGATCCATGTGTATTGTTGGTGGCAACGTAAAATGGCACAGCCACCCAGAAGCCAGCATGGCCATTCCAAAAAAGTTGAAAATAGAATTTTCATTTATTTCCAATAACACCACCTCTGGCTAAATATCCAAAAGAAGTTGAGGCGGACTCTTGAAGAAACATAGGAACCCACTCATACAGCAGCATGATTCCTAGTAGCCACGATATGGGGAAAACCCAACAGTTCACTGAGGGATGAGCACAACTTAGGATGTACCTGCTATGGAATAATACAGGCTTGATGTTAGTGGGGTGGATGCCCCTTGAGTTTGTAACGGGTGAACCCTGAGGACATTCTGCTGAGCAAAGTGAGGTAGGGGTCAGTACTTAGTCATTAAGATCACAAAGTTCTGGGGGTGGGGGTGGAGTGGTTGAAACAGTGTTTGGAGCACTAAACCATAATCTTTAAAATAATCACAATGGAAGCCGGGTATGGGGATGCAAGCCTTTAATTCCAGCACTGGGGAGGCAGAGGCAAGTGGATCTCTGTGAGTTTGAGTCCAGCCTGGTCTACATAGCAAGTTCTGAGCCACCCAGAGCTACATATTGTGAGAACTTGCCTTAAAATAAACAAATGTATAAATAAATTAGCGACAAAACAGGAAGCTTTTCTGCTATGCATGCTTCACCATAGATTTGTTTAAATTTTTAAACATTAAAAAATGATCACACAATGTGTCCTCCATGATCCTTGGGCTACAACCAATCAATCCCTGGCACGGAGGCATCAGAGTGGCACAGTACACACCCCCCAAAAAGAAAATGCACAGCAAAGTGCCAGGGTTATATGTGAGAAAAGGGATCAATAAAGAGCATTCTCAAACTTTACTAAATCTGTGAAGCACACGCGCTGAGTGAGCTGGTCCTAGACACAGACACAGACACAGAGAAACGTGCCTGGCCCTGCGATCTGTGCCTTCCGTCCTGCACGGGAGCAGAGGCACTCTGCCCAGGCATGTGTACCAGGCCTAGGAGTGGCATCACAGTGCCCTATGGGCCAGGGGTGGGAGGCCAATTCAGCCACCCAGGCACTTCCATGGCTCCTCGTGGAGGTGCACCCTGCCTGGGGTGGTCAATGATCTTGTCAGGGACAGAAAAAGTTCAATGACTACAAGGGTGAGTTTAATTATACGTTGTCGCTGACTAGCAGTGGTTACGATGGTACAATTATACATGTAATTTATCAGCAAGATACTTGCATACATAATAAACTAAAGCAAAATGTGAAATTTCAGTGGCAGCTAAAAATACAAAAAAAAAAAAAAAGGGCCGTGGTGTGTGGAGCAGACTCACTCACAGGCGGATATGAGAGCAAAGCTACGGGGCTCCTCTCCCTCTCAAAAAAAAAAAAAAAATGGGAACAACTCACCCACTGTGACCACGTGGCTTCCATCCCAGGAATTCACTCCCCAAGCAGCAAGCAAATCCCAAACCCCCAGTGGTGTGTCAACAAAGCTCCCTCACAAAGGAAATGGGATGGGGAAGCTGGCTTAAGACACTCACCACTCCTCCTGCAGGCCTCTGAACTTACTAACTGAGGTCCCCAAGGGTGTTGGAGACCACATGCCTGGCAATGTCTTGAGGATCCTAGCTTCGGTAGGAGCCAGAGAGAGCTTGAGTCTCTGAAAACGGTTTACAGTTGCGTTATTCTTGTTTAGAAGCAGAGGAAATGGGGAGATGACTGAGCAGATAAAGTGAAAACAATGAGCGGTTCATACGGTCATTGTCAACCTGGAGCCAGACATTGTGTTAGGCATGTGGCATTCGTGTTACTCCTGATATATAGATGAGAAAATGGAAGTGTAAGCCACTTGGCATGTGTTCGTGCAGCCAACGTGCAGTAGGACTAATGTCCTGACCTAGGGAATATGACTCCAAAACTCACTTGTTTGAGGTAGAACTCATCTCTTCATAGCTAATGGATGCCCCTCCCTTCTCTATTATTTTCTCCCTGATGCTGCAGTGATGACCACCGTACAATAATTTAAAGGTCAGTGATGGAGAGACCTGGACCATCCCCATCACTGGGATGACACTTCCTAGACTGCTCATCGCACTGACTGTACCTGGTCTTGGGAATATCCCACACACTGGACCTAAAGATAGCTTGACTCTACGTGGTTGAGCATGGACCAGTTCAAAGAAATGAAACACGATAAGTTGGAAGGAGATGCCGAGGGCCTCTACAAATGTGAAACACTCAATTACCATCTTAGCCAGGAGATAGGCATCATGCATGTGCACAGAGTCTTCTGAGACCCATGAACTATCTCCTCTTTGAAACAGGCCACCTGCCCCTGCTTGAGCTGTTCATCCACTTACCCCTCCACCTGTCTATCCATTCCTTCTCTCCCGTGCTTGTCTTTCAGGCCAACCACAGACGCATGCGCTCCTGGAGATCTTTACAGAATCTGCTTGGCAACAAAGTATCTTTCCACTTACAGTGATTACCTTACATAGTCTCAGACCTTACACAGTCTCAGACGTTTCCCTCTACTTGGAAAAAAAAAACTAAAAAGAAGAGGTAATGAGAATGCATGGCTCTAACTGTCCATTTTGAAGTTAAATTTTTAAGAGGGCAAGAGAGAAGAGAGAGCAAATGTGGCATTTCATTGTTCCATAATTTTTTGTAAAGATTTGAAACAAAGTCTCACGCACCGACTCATCTACCCATCCATTCACCCACTAGCCATCTATCAGTCAATTCATCCACCTATCCATGGACTCATCTGTCCGTCTATCCATCCATCCATCCATCCATCCCATTCCTCTGCCTATCTAGCCAACCTTTTGCTTATCTACCTACTCATCTATCCATTTACCCATACAAAGATCCATCCACCTAGCCGCCCACCTAACTACCCATCTTTCTAGCCATTCATTCTCATTCCTACCCAACAACACATTTCCCACAATGCATCCATCTACCCAATCACTCATCTATCTACCCATCCACATGTTCATCTACTCAGCTGCCTATACATCTACCTAACATCCAAACACCCATCCATCCTTCTCTACATTTATCCATCTACCCATCTATGTATCTATCTAACTCACCCATCCAGCTACTACTCCAAACATCCATCTAACTATCTATCCATTCATTAATCCATCTATCCAGCCATTCATCTAAATGCCCATGCATCCACTTAACCATCCATCCACATACATATCTACTCACCCACCCACTTCCTGATATTAGGAACCTACTATTCATCAAGTTCCATTCCAAGAACTAGAGAAATAATACTGAACAACACACAAATAACCTTTACCCTCTCCAATCCTACCCTTTCCATATGGGAGACAGACCAGAAATGGGTATAGATGCTTCCCATCCCAAATATCACAATGCATTTGAAATCTTCCTACCACAAAGGTAAATTAGCTCCATTTGCTCATTTGTTGTTAAAACAAGCAAGAATGTCTCATATGGAAAATGTTAATGGTACAAAAATACACTCCAATGATGCAGAATCATCTGAGGGTAAATATTGCAGTAGTATTTTTATGACAAAAGCTTTATTCCTCATCTTCTCTATCCTTGATTTAAATATATACATGTATGTGAGTGCACATGTATCAAGATTTGAGTATTTCAATATAAATTTTGTATTCAAAATACTTTTCCTGATTTCAGTTGATTGCATATTTCGAGTCAATGTTGCAGTAGTAATTCTTGTTCTGAATCAAAAATAAGATCTCTCTCTTGCTAACTCTCGCTCTCTCTCTCTCTCGCTCACTCACTCTCTCTCGCTCTCATTCTCTCTCTCACTCTCTCTCTTGCTCCCACCTCCAGTCCTAAGCAGCCCCAATATTCAAGCTGCTTTTCAAGATGACTAGTTCAAGGGGCAAAACCTGTTTCTTCTCATTTATTTTGCTGCTGGAGCTTTGGGGGGCGGGGCTGGGACTGGGGATGAAGATGGGGATGAGGGTGGGAGTGGGCTGAGATGCTGGCTCAAACCACATCACAAAGGCATCAGGGGTAGAAGGACAACCCTTTCCACTTCGATCTGAGTGTGTAATTGTTTGAGTACATCTCTCTGACACTACAATAATGTCATCCTTGGTTGATACAGATTTTAAAGTCCTTTGAAAAGGTGGAATGTTATCAATCACGCGCATGATTATAATGGGATTTGAGTGGAAGAAGCTAAAGATTCAGGCCCTTGCTCAGGCCTGGCTCTCTGACAGAGGAGGAGGGAAAATGAAGAAAGAGTACTGTATTTCAGCCAAGCAAAGAAAGCCCTGTGTCCGCCGTCCACATGTCCCCTCTCCCAGAGTCAAAGATGGAGAAGAGGTACCTGAGGTTCCAGAGTCCCCTCTGAGTTCCCTTATACTCACAGGGATCTGATTGTGTGTCTGTCACATGAGGCGAATGGGCTCCAACAAGGACTGACTGTATTCCCAGGGATAAGTAGAGATTTCTGGGTATATATTAGCTGTGCTCATGGCAGGACAAGATTGGGGGTGCTGTGAAGTCTCCCACTGGATGACAGCTTCCTCCAGTGCAGAATCAGTTAGCTTAACATGCACACAGTGCCAAAGCTGAGGATTCCCCATGGCAGACCCAACGAGGTCTGGTTGTTGGTAAAGAGCCTTGAGAGGAGCATGATGGGACATCTCTCTGATGACAATTCCTCCGGCTTTGTCACCTCTCCTGTCCACCAGCAGACTGAAGTAGGCGACAAAAGAGGGGACCAAATGGCAGAAAATAAAAGTACCTTGAAACCGAATTGCATATTTTTCTGCCTTTTGACCTAAAATATACTTTCTTTATTGAAGTCAGAAAGGACTGGAGACCTGGCAATTTATAGTGTTCCTTTTCCTCTTCTTCTTCAAGGCAAAACGACCCAGACTCGACAAAAACAAACTAATCTTCCTGGCAGATCACTGGGACTGCCACACTCTCAACTGACAAATCACAACGGTGCCTACAGACCTGGCATTCGCCCGTCACGTCCAATCACATGCCCTGGATTACCAAGGCAAAGAATTGTGAATTTCATTAAATATGTTAAAGGGGGAAAAATCAGCTTTGAAAAATAGTAATCCTGTCTTTCAACAAAAATATTATAGGAAGCTATGAATTTGGTAGATCCGAATAGGATGTTGGTACATGTTTTACTAAGGTAATATAATGGCACACTATTATTAGATCACATTAATCATTACTGTGCCAACGGCACTGACAGCCCGCTGAAAAGGATTGAAAGGCCTGGTAATGGATATAAATTACCCATTGTGTGATAAAAGGATTTTTACTAAGAAGGTAAGAATAAAACAGCAAATTTCTAATATAACTGTTGTGTAAAAACCAAAATAAAAGTAATCCACGGTCAGTAATATCCACAAAATCAGAAGTAAGCACTTTCCCCAATGAGATAAAGTCACAATAAAAAATACATATATTTAGTACAATATAAAATTAGTTTCTGAGGACGTAATTCCACTATCAATTTCCCCTGGTTTATCGAGTGACCTCGGAGACACATGGCCAGAAGAAAGTGGACAGGACTAATTAGATCAGAGGTGAGTTTACGGAAATTCTGGGGCCACTTTAAACGGGGCCAACGAAGGACGCTCTTCTATATTATACAAGTTTCTGTGGACTTCTGCGTAGGGAAAACACTCCACTTGGGAGCTTGGAGTCTCAAGGATGATTGAGATGACAGGGACGGCACTGCTCGGGACAGACGTCCCCCAACTTTGGACCAGTTCACCGAATCACAGAGGAGTGTCATGGAACGTGACCACAGGTGGTGAACTCTTGGGGCCCCCTGGCTTCTAGTAGCCCAGCTCACCAGCTCTGTTCCCAGATGCCCACAGCTAAGATGCCACACAACAGTGAGTGAAGTCACCCTTGCTAGGCTCTGCTTAGTTGATGACTCCATTTGAGCTTCAGCACGACTGCTGCTGAGTACATGTCCATTCTACCCAGAAAACCTGAACCCGGGGCCACCTTCCACAGTCCCCTGCAACCATCTGAACAGAGGGGAGTTCATGAAAGAATTCTGGCTTAGCTCAGAAACCTGTGACAAGTCTCCCCCACCCCGAGAAAAAGCAGCCTGGATTTCCCCAGACTCAGAGACAGACACCTCCCCCCCACACACACACACACCACTTCAACAAACTATAAAACTGCAAAGTGATGGTGGTCCTTACCAGGCAAGTCCTAAAGCCACAGAGTGTCGTCCTGGGTGAAGGGTATTCTTAAAGCCGTGGTGTTCGGGAACTGTAAAAATAAGGCCTGTTAGAAATTCAAAATGACAAACGCAGTCTTCAAGAAGATCCACAAATAACACTCATCAGGGGTGGGGTAACTTGCTGAGCTTTTGGGGATCCAAAAAATATTTGCTAGTCCCACTGCCCCAGTTCTTCTAGTGATTTGCCGGACAGGAGCTTGTGTGACCTTTGCTGTCATGAGTCAAATTTGCTTGTTTTCAGTGGGGGGACGCCACCTGCAGAAGAGGAGGAGGCAGGGCTTCCAGCCATCTCCTCTCCCAGATAGGCCAGGGGAAGAAATAGAGCAGAGAAGGCGCTCCCCTCACTCCTCCTTGGCATGCCGAAAGGAGGGAGCTTAGGCTAAGGCTTCTTCTCCCTCCCATTGATGGGGTCCCCTACAGGAGACCAAAATTCTACCCAGATTTCAAGCGGCCAAGCATGCTCAGTGATGGGGGGGAGCGGTGGTGTCTGGTGAGCCTGTCACAGGGTTGTGCCCCAGTGAGACTCACGCATGCCAGGTTTGACATCAATCATCTCTGCTGAACCAAGTCCAGAACGGTGGCCCAGTTAGCTCACTGACTTCCTAGCTCTGTGTCACAAAAGCTTTCAGTCCCACTCAAACAATGTCCCCTGCCTGAGTGCTTGGCTTGTGGGATGTGGCCCAGCTAGCCAGCTAAGATACCCACGAACAGAACCACTGGCTGGGTGTCCAAGGCAGTCTGTGATCACAGCCCACTCCCCTTACTACACCCTAACTACCGTCTGACGGACGGCATCAAACGGGGTAAGGAGAAGTCCTCTCCCAACAGGAGGCATTTCACAATCAGTTAAAGAAGAATTTCCCCACGGGTTTGAGGGGACTGATCTGCAGACAAAGATCACAGGTAGATTTAAAAATCCAAGACTGGCGGCTTTGGTTCAAGAGGCTCAGCTATTTAGATGTGGCACGCAATACCCGTTCCAACTCCAAGACCGCTGGAAAGCTTTCACGGATTGCACCCCAAAAGCATTTCTTCTGTTCAGGGTTGAAGACCAGTCAGGACACAGTGGGCAAGTTGTCCTTCGGCAGGAAAGAGAGCTTAATTTGGTTTTGTTGTTGTTGTTGTTGTTATTGGGGTTTTTTTTTTGATGTTTTATTTTGTTTTTTGTTTTCACTTTGCTTTTTTGGTTTTGTTTCGTTTTATTTTGAAACAGGGTCTCCCTATAAATCACAAGCTGGCCTAGAAATTCCTGGGTAACTGTCCTGGTTAGTTTCTTTCCAACTTGACACAACTTAGCATTATCTGAGAAGAGGGAACCTCAATTGAAAGAATGCCTTCATCAGATTGGCCTGTAGGCAAGGGTGTGGGGCATTTTCTTGATTGGTAAATGATGCAGAGGCCAAGAATGGCAGTGCACACCTTGAATCCCAGGACTTGGGAAGCAGAGGTAGGAGGATCTCTGGGCGTTCAAGACCAGCCTAGTCTGCAGAGATGGTTCCAGTACAGGTAAGACTATGCAAAGAAATCCTATCTCAAAAAAAATAAAGCTAATAATAGTAGTAGCTGTAGTAGTAGTAGTAGTAGTAGTAGTAGTAGTAGTAGTAGTAATAATAATAATAATAGATGTAGACGGGCCTGGCTCACTGTGAATGGTGCCATCCCTGGGCACATGGCCCTGCCTGTATTTATAAAGCAACTGGGGGAGCTAGAAAGCAGTTCCTCCATGGTTTCTGCTTCAATGCCTCCTCCAGGATCCTCCCCATTTCCCTTCAGGATTGTGAGCTGTAGAAAGAAATAAACCTTTCCCCTCTGAGTTGCTTTCAGCCAGTGTTTTATCACAGCAGTAGAGATTGCTCCATGGTTAAGAGCACTGACTGCTCTTTCAGAGGACCCAGGTTCAATTCCCAGCACCTATATGGCCACTCACAATTGTCTGTAATTCCAATTCCAGAGAACTGGACACCTAGGGAAAAACACCAACACATATAAAATAAAAATAAATAAATTTTAAAAAATAGTTCAAGCCAGGACAGAAACCCAGACTGTCACCCAACTCACAACCCTCCTGCCTGTGCTTCCCAAGTGTTAGGGTAGAGACGTCACCACTATGACCAGCCTCTGTACTTAAGTTCCTCTCTGCTTGTCTCGAGACAAGGCTTTCCATTCAAGCTATCTGTAAGAAGGAATGGCCTTCCCCCATCCCATTCTTTTATGCTTTCTTTCTTTGTCTGTGCCATTTGGTCTTAAAATCTAACCACTGAAAAACCAGCAGTCAAGTATTGGGAAGATGGCTCAGTTGTTAACCTGCTTGTCCCACAAACCTAAGACCCGAGGTCAATTCCCAGCACCCAATTTAAAGGTAAGATACGGTGCCACGTAGTGTAATACTAGTGCTAGAGAGGCATAGACAAGAGGATCCCTTGGACTCAACTAGCCGAGCACAGTGAGCCTCGGCTCCCTGTGAGAGACTCTGTGTCAATAAACAAGATGGATGACTTACTGACCTCTGGATTCCACGTGCACACACGTCCAGCTGTGCAACACACAGATACACACACACCAAGCCAGCATTTCACATAGCAGTTTGTATAGTCTTTAGTCCTGAACTGAAAGATTCCAAGCTGCACAGGCTCTACAGATCCCTCTGCCTTGCTCTGGGTAGTCTCTGTGTCGGGGAGGGGTGGTTGGAGTGGTGTGCAGACTAAGAGTTTATATCCAGGCTCATGACTTGCAAAATTCTAGGGCTATTCTCCAGGGACTGCTCACTTAGAAGCTTTGTAAATTCTGATGACAGGAGAATACAGGGAGGGAGGCTTCTCAGGGAAGTCCCACACCAGTTTGTCCTCCGGCACTAAGCCATTGATCAGAACACCCCTGTCTCTCTCAATCTACAAGGGGAGCTGATGGGAGCAAACCTCCAGGTTCGGCATCATCAATTCAAAAAAGGCTCAGCACGGCTTTGGGGCTATGCTGCTTCCCTGGGACTGATCTGGTATTTGTCCAGAGGTGGGTAGCCGACACGCCAGGGTGCAGCTGCCAGGTAAGGTGATGCTGAAGGCATAGGACAAGAAATTGAGTTAGCGCTATTTTCTGCCTCTCCAAGTCTGTCTAGATAGGAGGAGCTCCGGGTATCTGGTGTCATTAGAGTCATTGCATTGGGAAAGGTGGTAGCAGCAGACCAGGGATGCCCTCTGGACTCAGGCAGGGAGAAAGAAAAAAAAAAATGCCCGTGTAATACTTCTGTCTGCCTCAAAGGAAGAGACTGCTGTTGGGGTGCAGGTGAGTAACACAATTAGAGCTAGCCTGAGGTATGACCTGAGGCTGTCCCAGGCAAGGCGGCTTCCTCTGAGCCCTGCCTCCCCGCTGCTGAGGGGACATCTGGAAAGACACTGCTCACAAGCCTTGTTTGGTACAGTTTCCACCAAAATAGAGGAGGTGGCAGACTCCAAAGACAACAGGAAGTGGGGTGTGGCTGAAGAAGCTGGGGTACATAGCAGCTTCCCCAGCCAAAACAAATTACTGACACAGGCATGTTTCAGTGCCCCAAACCCTACTTACACTACAGGGAGGTCAGGTAGAAGATGGGTATAAAACATACATGTAGCCGTCCTGTTACTGGGCTCTGAATGTGAGCAAGTTTACAAGAGCTATATCCTCCTCTGACCAACCATTACCCTCCACACCCTATACTAGACAAGCAAGGACAGAGAGAGGACAGGCAAGTCTTTCATGGGAGACAGAAATGGCTCATGGTACAGATAATTGTCTGGTTGCACAGGTGGCCAGCCAAGGGTTGTCACAGGTGAGGAAACAGAAACAGCACGGTGACCCAAGAATTGAAAAGGCAGGGATGTCCTTGAAGCAAATGGAGTGATGGACTCTGTGAAGGCAGCTCTATATGAAGGTATGGGGAGCTGGCGGTTGCAACTTTAGGAAAAGAGAGACTAGCCCGTGGGCCTGGCAGTCACAAGTCTGTAATCCCAGGACTGAAGAGTCTAAGGAGTGAGAGCTGGGGGCCAGCCTCAGCTACATTGGAAGGATCTGTCTCTAAATCTATAGATGTGAGGTAGGTCATGATTACCACTTCCTGGGTGGCTTGGGTGGGCCCGGGAGCACAAGGTACTATCTACAACCTGAAGCACTGGCTCTTCTGAGGAAGGGGAAGAGAAGAAAAGTCACTGAGATCTGAAAGAGAGCCATGGAAGCAGGAGCAGGCAAAGCAAGATGATATGAGGGGCTCTAGCAATACTGAGCGGTGGGAGATGGTCCAGGCAGCCGTGGCTTCGAACCATGGACTTTCACATCCAGTTCCTGGGAATTCTGCCCATAGGTATGTCTAGCCCGCACACTGCCAGGGGCTGCTGAATGTGCCCACCAGCAAGTCCTGTCCTGCCACCTCTGCCTACCAGAAGTGGGAGGCCAATTGGCTCCTGAGGAGAGCAGGTCTCCTGGGGCAGCCCAGTTCAGAGTGAAAGCAGAGAGGGCTTCACTGGCTTCCTCAAGTGTGGGGAGGAGGGTTTTAGAGAGCCAGCTGGGTATCTGCAGCCTTGAACCCACGGAAGGTGTAATCAGTGAACTCAGGAGGGGCATAGCTAGGTGCCCAAGAACCTGTCTCTAGATCACCAACGTTTTCTGTGGCTCCAGAGCCAACAGGACTCCCTGAGAATGGGCTACTGGGATGCAGGTTCTATTTCCTCACAAGCAGAATGCCTTCCCCAGTGCACATCAAAGACCTGCCCAGGCACTCAGACCTCCTTGGGGCGCAGCATTCAAAACTTCCAGGTTCCACTAAGACTAAAGAGACAGGCAAAACCTGAACCAGCTCACAGTAGACTTGATTTCCACCTTAACCAGGGAAGCTGGGCTGTTTGTTTGTTGTTTGTCTGTTTTAGACAGTTCTGGGCAGAGGGAGCAAATAAGACTTTGAATGACAATTGTCCCTGAAAGATTCCAACAGGAAGCTAGGTATGGCAGTATGCCTATAATCCCAGCACTCAGACAGTGAGGCAGGAGGATGGCAAAATCCAGGCCAGACTCAAAAGAGCTTCTAAAAGACCAGGGCTGGGGAAAGAAGCTGTCGGGAAGATAGGCCTAGAGCAACAGCCACCTACTCTACCGTCTCAGACAAGAGCCGCCCGCGTGTCTGGCGAGTGTCCGCACTGTGGGCAAACAGCACCAAAGAGCGTGTCTGCCTGCGAAGAGCCGTGTCTTCCTAACAAATCAAAGTTTATATTTAAAAGTTTATATTTTTATTTAAAAAAATAAAAGTAAAAAACCCTAAAATGTCACCAAAAGGAAATTAAAACCAAAGCAAAGGGTATCAACAGAGATGATTGATAAGTTGTTCAGAGGTCTCTCTAAGGAAGTAGCAGGCAAGGGGCATCAGAACCAAGCAAGGGGAAGAGTCTTGTGGAAATCTGGAGGAGGCCTTTAGCTGAAGAGCAACCAGCAAGTATGAAGGACCTGGGATCAGAGAGATGTCAAGGAGCAGTGAGACACTTGTGTGACCAGACATGGACTGTGGGCGGGAAAACCAGAGAGACTATGGCTAGTTGTTACCCACACACTTTGACAACCGTGGTAAGAAGCGTGGTTTTGTCCTGAGCCATTGGCTGGTTTGAAGCAATGGCTGGCTCTGCATGGACCAAGAATTACCCAACTACTGGGGAAAGAGACCAGAGTGGGTCTCCTTCATGCAGTAGGATACAGCTGCCATCGTGCAGATGAGCAAGCAGAGGATAGCAAGAGAGGAAAAGCCATGGGAACAGGAACAAGCCACACCCAGAGACACGCATGCTTTTCCTGGCCCAGCGTACTGAGGACCAAGTCTCAGCCCAGCCCTTCTTATAGAACTTAGGAGATGGGAGCTGTATCAGGCCCACGCTGTGATACGTGGGGACTCTGTTGACCTCGGGATGCTCACCCCGTGAGTAATCAGTTTCTGGAGATGGGGAATGATTGCCTCCGAGGTCCTGCCCCACAACAAGCAACCCTCCACTCGCCTTGCCCACCAGGCTCTCACTCGGCCCCACACTCGGGTCACTGTCCTGACTGACTCCAATCACGCAGAGGTGGGAAACAGACTAGCTGTGAACTCCCACCATGCCCCAAGGCTGCCTCAGTCACTCAAGGCCAACCCTAGCCTTATCTCACCTGCCCCGCCTGGCCCACAGAGACTGCGGTTCTGTGCGTAGGTATCCCTTCCCTCCCTCTCCTTCCTAACCTGCACCTGGGTGAACCAATACACCCCCTCTTACGGCTGGGGACGGTTCTATTGACCGTGTCTGCCTTGAAAAAGCGAGAACCCGAGTTTGATCCCCAGAACCCACAACATCAAAACAGAAAAGAAAGAGGAGGACGGGGAGGAGAATGTGGCATAGCAGAACACAACTTCCATCTCAGAGCTGGGAAGGAGCAGTGGAGATTCC
>NC_142026.1:50655882-50668382 GCF_982192425.1 Myodes glareolus | reverse complement strand
CATTTTTTAAACATGGAAAATTTCGTATTTGTTAAACTTTGAATTCCCCCTAAGATTCTATACTATTCCAAATCAATACTGAAAAAATTATCAGGGTGGTAACTCAGTAAAGTGATCACCTTGCAAGCATGAGGAGCAGAGTTTGACTCCAGCATCCATGAAAATGTCAAGTGGGTATGGAACACTCAGGATAAATATGTGTAGACACATATATATGCAGGCACACACATGCAAAAAAGAATTAACAATGAAATGCAGATATATGTAGATCTAAGACTTGTCCTTAACAAAAGAATGAACAATGCAAATACATTTAAAAACAGATTTTACTGTGTCTGATTAAAGAAATAAAAGAGCAATTGGGTAGATGATCCATCAAGTCTACCTCCGGGATCTCCCCCACTAAAGACACACCTTCAATGACACAAAATACAGTCAGATGCATTAACCACTGTACTATTAAACATACTGCAAAATGTAGGAAACCCCTCAATGCCTTAGAAAGGAAAAGAGGTTGAAGAGACAGTGCACTGCCACATACTGGAGTGCTGCACCTCTGTGCAAAATAAGGAAGTCTCTAGAACCAATACAGAGATTACAAAGGCATACTATTCACCAGAAAAATGTGCAATGGAGAATGCCATCCTTCGCATAAGTACAATCATGAGCATATTAAACACCTGCGTATACAAAAAATTAAAAAAGAATTTATAAAAAGTTTTATTCTATCTTGTGTAACACCAAACAAGCCATTTCAGTTTGTCCCTGTCCATGACTTAATTGCCAAACACCAAGAAACCTGACATATAAACACATACACACACACACACAAGCATGTGCCTGCTATTTATGCAGAAGAAATGAAGGTTGAACCGGAAACTGAAAGCATAGGTCACTTACATTTGGAAGATGAGTTTCAGTGAGACTCGTTCCTCACAGTCTCACAACAGTGTGAGAGGAAGAGGCAGTGAGGAGGGTAAGAGAGAGTGACACTTCTCTGATACACCTCACTCAGCTCTGACTCAGAATCACATTAACTTTCACAGACCTTTTACGTATCTCCCAGATAAATTGTTAATCCAGTCAGGATGTGGAGTGAAGCCACAGCAAAATACAAAGAACAAATCAACCCAAGAGTTAACACAATCCTAGTGAAAGGGATGAAAGCGGCAAGGGAACACACAGAACCAAAGGAACTTTGGACACTAGTTTCCCGAACCCTACTATAAAAAACTGCACACAATGGCACACAGTGTCTTTCTCCCAGGAGTACGAACAAGCACTACTCAAACTGCCTAGTGTGTTCACAGACAAGTGTATATAAGAGCCAGGCTAGCTGGTGGAAAAAGATGTCACAAATATGAATAATCAAATGACTCATGTCTCAGATTAGAATCAAGTCTCGGTGTAAAGGTAAAGTTTTAACATACTCAGATATTAGCGTGTTATCTGTTAGTGTACATACACGCACAGCTCTGCCAGCTGGATAGGCTAAGCAGTGATGCTAAGCACTGATGCAAACACATAAAAGCAGCTGTTGATCTCTAGCTCATTCCAGGGCTGGGACAGAATAAAAAAGCAGAAGATAAGCCTGTAATGTTTAGGTGTTTAAGAGCAAAAGTACTCAAGGTCTGAGAAAACTTAGTCTGATGCAAGCCTATTGTCCCAGCCCCTGAACCAGGGATAGGAGGACATCAAGTTCAAGCCCAACCTGGGGGACACAGTGAGATTCTGCCCCCCAAAAGCAAGTCTTACGTCCATACAAATGAAAGTATAGCCGGGCGGTGATAGCTCACACTGTTAATCTCAGAACTCAAGAGGCAGAGGCAGGCGGATCTCTGTAAGTTCCAGGCCAGTCTGGTCTACAAGAGCTAGTTTCAAGGCAGACTCCAAAGCTACAAAGAAACCCTGTCTTGAAGAAAAAAAAAAAAACAAAAAAACTCACCCCCCCCAAAAAAAACAAATGAAAGTATAGTTTCAAGTTACAGCTTAAAACTTTTTAAGACTGACTTGATGAAACTGATACTGTTTCATTTGGGTCTTCTGCAGAAAACACCAACACACACTGTTGGACACTTTTTCTTTGCTTCTTCCATCATGGCATTCGGTGGTGGGGGGGGGGGGACGGACGGGACACCTATTTAAAAGGAACACAAATACATAAAAGCAGGCTCAAAATAAGTTCATGAACATGGAACGTTATTTAATGACAGAACACTTGAAGTTACATGTAGAAAGAAAGACACAGCAGTCCTACAAGGAGGCTTGCATCTGGAGGTTAGCACAGAAAGCCTTGCTTAGGTGGCAGCTAAGGAGGAGGAACAGGGTGCTCCTGGGGTGGGTGTGATGTGAGGTTTGGCTTGAGAGTTGGCTGGTCAGGAAGGAAAAGCCATTTTTAAGTACAAAATATGTGTACAGATGATCAACATTGGCTAGAAAAACATATTTTTAGGAAGTCTTTCAAACTTAGTCCCCTGTTCTAAATTACCCATTAATGGATTCAAGCTCACCCCTTTATCATTAAAATACATATTTCATAAAACTTCGACAGTGGCACTGCTCTAGTTACAGCTCCGACTTTTCTAGGACATAATTTCACTTTGTTTAAGCAAGAATTCATTAAAGAAGCTATAAATAACCTTTAAATATTTAGCCATGAATAGAGGGGTGGACTGGGGTTGATAGCTTATTTTAGTACTAATGCAGAATGCTTTTTAAAAGCTACATTTTAGCATGCATCAAGCTAATGATCAATGCTTGCACTATAATGGTCAACCTGAGACTGAATGTCTCTTTAAGGCGTTTGGCTACAAATAAATACTATATATATATATATATATATATATATATATATATATATATATATATATATATATATATATATATATATATATATATATATATTTTACTTGTAGCAAAGCAGCCTTGAAGAATGAAAATATGAGGAAGATTGAAAACATTCAAGAAAAGTCTTTATTTTAAAACTATTCTCTTTAAAGCATCTAGACAAACTTTTCTCTCCCAAAAGATAATCCCAGTAAAGACTGTATGCACAGGGAGAAGGAGGTACTTGTGGGATTTTAAGAATTCAAGAATCTGTGGTGTGGCCTGTATAGCATATACACAAATCAAGGACAGTTTTACACACAATTCTAAACCAGGAAGTTTACAACATTTTAGAAACCGAGTTTCATAAAAATTTTACTTGCAGAAAAAAAAAGTTGTACAAAATATTATTCTTCTAGTCAAAATTTTCCATAGGGTTTGTGTAGCTTCTTGCCTTAAACATTACAGAATGACATTCAAAGGAAGTTTTTCAAAGAACCACCTAGCTGTGAAACCTACAAGAGATGTAGATTTTTTAAAGTGCCTTTAACATGTGAAGCCAAGTAATATAATTGTTGAATCTATTTGAAAATTTAAAAGTTTCTTTAACACAGCCCATATGGCAAGCACAACATCACAGCTGGTACAAAACTGCCGCGTTTAGTTGAAAACACAAAAACAATGCATGACAGTATTCTTTGAAAAGTAAATCGAAATGCTACTACTGCATCCTAAGGCCAATTAGACAGTATTCAGAGAATTAACAAAGGCAGCAGAATTTTACAGTATTCAAACATTTACTTTAACTTTTTAAATGTCACTGATAAAGGTAAGAGAACTGTTGCCAAGTGAAGTAGAACGTCCTTCCGACTCCATGGGCTGATCTGCTGCATGTCCTAAAGCGACGCTCGAGCTTCAGAAGATGAAGCCCATGCCCTCTCTAGCTTCTCTGCTGCAATCTGGCAGCTTTGAACTTCGAAACTCTCTTTGCAGGTTCTTCCGATGCTTCTGACAGAACTTCTTTTCGCTCTGGAATAGTGGGTAGGGCATGATGAGCAATGGTTGAGTGTGGTGCTAAGGAGGGCGATGAAAATTCTTTTTCTATTACAGTTCCAGAAAAAGCCTGTAAGACAAAAGTGTATGCTGTTAAATATAAATAAAATGCACACAAAAATCTTTACTTCCATTACCAAGACTTTTTTTTAACTAAAACTAAAGTAACAATAATTTTGGGTAATAAACATCAAAATATTGGTTGCTCGGAGAAACAAAATAATATTATTTTTCTTCTCTATTTTTTGCTTGTTTGCTTTTTGAGACAGCGTCTCTCTGTGTAGCCCTAGCTGTCCTGGAACTCAACACATTCTGTAGACCAGGCTGGCCTCAAACTAGGAGATCCACCTGCCTGGGATTAAAGGCATGTGCCACCACCACTCGGCTTAACATTATTTTTCTTAATTATGCTTTCAAGTACACAGTTTTTTTTTTTTATGGTGGAAATATAAGGAAACAAAATGTAAGCTGGGTGTGGTGGCTCCTGTCTTTAATGCCCCACACCCAGGAGGCAAAGGCAGGCGGACTTCTTTAACTTCAAGGTCAGTCTGGCCTACAGAGTTCCAAGACAGTCAGCACTACACAGAGAGACCCTGACTCAACAACAACAACAACAAAGTAAAGAATCTCTTCTGTCTTAGAAAACACAAACGACAAATAAAGTCCCCCCAAAAACACTTCATTTTCTCCAGCTCGCTGTCAAACATCTAGAAAACACAGAAGCTACAATGGTGTAAACAAGGCTTCTGGCCAGGCTACCTTGCTTCTGCTGCCTGACAGTCAAAAGCTTCATTTCACCAATGCTGATATTTCACTCGTGGGTTCATCCATGCAAGTTTTTAAGTTCTTTCTTTATTACACTTTGCCTATACTTTTTGAAGGAGATCGGTAAAAACTAAATAAAAAAAAAACTAAAAACAAACAAAAAAAACACCCAAAAGTGATTCAGAACACCTTTCAAAATTCTAGAATAATCAATCCAATGACACAAATTAGACATGTCACCAAAACACAAACACAAACTCTTTCACTGTGGCTGAGTGTTTGTGGAACATCATTTAATCAAAATCAACTATGTTCAACTGAAATGAGACTAAGTGACACACAAATCGCTTTTGTCTTTTTATATCAAAAAAAAAAAATGAAGACCAAGGAGTCACTTTTTAAAAACTGTCTCATATTTTGAACTTCTCCCTTGCTAAAAATTTAAGTATAAACTGAAAGTTTTGTCTACCAAGTATTGAAAATTAAAACAACATATCACTTAGTTTAGAAACCACTGTCAGCTCTTTGGCACTTTGGCTCAAGTAGTTCACTTTTTCCTATACCTAACTTTTTCTTTTTCTTTTCTTTTCTTTCTTTTTTTTTCCTTTGGTGAAACTGTGTATGTTCCACAATGCACCTGTCCGGGTCAGAGGACAACTTGTAAGAGCTGATTATTTCCTTCCATATGTGGGTTCCTGAGATCAAACTCAGGTTTGTCAGCAGGCACCTTGAACCACAGAGCCCTCCCGCTGGCTGGCTCTCCCGTACTGTCTCTTTAAGACTTTCTGTTGCGTTGCTTCTCTCCACCCCACTGCTCTCCAGCTTATCCCACCACACAGCATGCACCTGCCTCACAGCATCTGAGGCTGAGCTGGCAAGGTCAGAACACTAACTTCTGAACACTCCATGTCATCATGATGAGCATGAAGTCTTCAGATTATCTTTAAAATGTGCCTGAAAAACAAAATAGCGCAAACCGGGGATTTATGGGATCCTCTTTGAATTTTTAGAATAAACCACAAAGAATAGGCCTGTAGGCTATAAAACACAGAACTAAGACACAGACCTCAGACACTCCTGAAGGCAAAAGCTTCTTGGGGTGGTTTTCTTGGGGTTCTTCGGAAATGCTAGCACTGGCGTCAGTGCCCGGGGCCTCCTCCCAGCTGACGCTCCTCAGAACAGCCCTCCGGTCCTCCACGTCAGCAGCGCTGCTCTCGCTTGTGTCGCTACAGACACTGTTCTCTCTGCTGCGCGACTTCAGGATAGACTTCCGGGGGACATATTCTCCATTCACAACGTCCACAAAGACCCTGCAGCAGTGCAGAAACTCATCTCACTTTAAGGGCTCATAACTAAGAAGACCTGCACAAAGATTTCTTGATTTTTTTTCTATAAATTAATCTAGGATTTGTTTTTTGAGGCTATTTATTTGAGACAGTGTCTCACATAGCTGAGCCTAATTCTGTTACCCCCACTTCCCAAGCGCTGGAGTCACAAGTCCCACCAAACCCAACTGAGTTTTCTTGCTAAAATGTCAAGAAGTAAGCTTGTCACTTCACCAAATGTACCTTATTTACTTTCAAAGATGAATTTGGGCCCAAATAAAATATAGTTATGTTCTAGGTGAAAACAGCTTGATTTGCCAAAATTTTATACGCACCTACTTCAAAACATTAGGAATTTTCACCAGTTTGCAAATATGGGTCATAAAATGGAAGGTGACTTCAAGCTGCTCCCCACTCTGACAGGTGAAATACAGGACAAGCTCATGACAGCTGTGGCAGGTAACTTCTACAAGGAACACCAGCCTCCAACTCTCCAGTGACATATGAAGAGGACTTCGAGGAAGAAACCACCCAATACCCCAGCTGTTCATGTGGCAGCTGGCCTCTCAGTCTCCAAGTGAAGCCAGCAAACCACCTCACTCTTTGGTGAGAACTATCCAGTAAGCCAGCGTCTGCAGACTGTAAGAAGAAGGAAAGGTCCACGCCAGACCATCCCTCACCTGTAAATATCAGCGGGGCTCCTGATCGCAGGCAGCTCATGAGTAGCATGGCTGCCAGCACTACTCTTTCGCTTCCGTTTGGCTTCCTCCTTCTTTTCACTGAATTTTAGGGTGGTATTTTTCCCAGTGTTTATTCGAACCTAAAATTGGTTCACAAAGAAAAATAAAATCAAAAGCTTTCAGAAAAAAAAAATCAAATAAACCATATAGTTATCAGCAAGAGACACAACTAAAATTTTTTGGCACTGAAATTATGTATGTGACCAAGTCTGACTCTTCTGTCACATTTCTACAACACTGCATCTCCTTCAACAGCCTATTCTATCACCAGTGTCTTTACCATTGTATGAAAAGCAAAATACATTTAAACTAAATTCCATACTGATTATAAGCTTCGCCTCCCTTGCCTTCACCTTACAAATGCATTTGTTGCTTAATCCTTGTGCCGCTAGCCTGAGTCACAAGTACAACAGCAGATAAGGCTCAAGTGTCTGAACTGCTTAAATACCGCTAACTTCAGAAAACAAATCAGACTAAGAAAAAGCTAAATGTGCTCAAGACCATAAGCTACTCTTCTGTGCTGGTCTGGCATTTATAGCACTCTTTTCGGAACAGTCCTTCGAAGAGTGTGTGCTCGGCTTTATCTAATGAATTAAGAAAAACTGAAAGCATGGGGAAGAGAGAATCAACAATGCTTTAGTTTCAATCAAAACATTTCAAAGACCCTTTAGCTAAGAATTAAGATAAAATACACATAATTATTTCACTTTCTAATAGGGCAGGGATAACTAAAGCTTAAGAAATATCACGTAAGCAGTAAGATGTCTTCTTACATAATAATCAGATACTGCAGACTGCCATACTGACCAGTGGGGAGGTCCCTCACAGCTGACCAGCTCTGCCTTACAGGCCTTCATGCTCCACAACACACATCCCAGGCTCTTCAGCACAGTACACAGAGCAGAGGGAAGGGGGGCAGGGGTAGACTGATGGTAGCCCACCCTTCATCCACAGTTAGTCCACTTTCAACTATTTTAAATATTGGGCTTCTACAGTTAGGTATAAAAGAACAAAGGCTTCTGGTACTAAAGCAAAGTTTGACACAATGGATCACAAGATCTCTAGTCAATCTCAGTTTCAAAATGCTGAAATTCTAAACCCATTATTACATATCTATATTTAATTTGTCAAAAAAGGACCCTTTTTCATCCCCAAATTTTTTCTTGTTGCTCAGGATACCAGTACTCACTTGGTGCCCACATAAAAACAACAAACTGGTGTGTGTGTGTGTGTTTAGTAAATAAATACAAGTCTTATAGCCATTTCCAGATCCAAAAGCAAACCTAATTCCCAAATTTAAAAATTAAATCCTAAATTTAATCCTAAGAGAGCCCTGGAATAAGGGCAGGTGATCCACAATCACTGCATTCAAGTTTAGTTAGTGTGACCACCATCAGCTAACTACTCTTTTCCTTTTTCATTAAAGTGCACTGGTCAGATAAGGGGAAAAAATACTTTTCCTGTTTGTCAATATTAAGAATCTTAATTATTGTTAACATCTCTTTAAAATACAGCATAGATGATGTTTAATGACAACGAAGTTAGAAGTATACACACCCTTTTAGGTTCAACAGTATGAGAGAAATATATTGTTGGTACAGAATTATCTGCTGAAATAGTGTGGTCACTTTCATTTTCATTATAATTATCATCGTCATCATCATCAACATCATCAGCATCTTCATCATCATCATCTTCATCCTCTTCATTGCTATGGTAAGAATTTGAACCATTCACTGAACAGTTAAAATGACTACTCGCTTGACCATTAGGGAGTCCTGCATTTCGAGCATGCATGCCACAGCTGCCAGGGGCAAAGGAGTCTGTCACTGGAGGCACCACATTCAAATCTGTGTCTTCATCTTCCTTTTCCTCCTCAGAAGACACTGTGTCTTCTCCATTTGCAATTCCAGTATCAGGCTTACTAGGTGAAGAAATAAGAACATTAATGAGACCAAACAAATACAGAGGATTAATAAAAGCAAGGTTCTTACACACCTCAGTTCCTGTTGCTACTCAAACATAAGACTCATAAGACATGTATATTTTTATCACTGGACATTGGCCAGATGTAGTATGAATATAATGTAATTTAAGAAAGATGCTGGTTATGCTAGTGCACACCTTTAATTCCAGCACTAGGGAGGGGCAGAGGCAGGCTGATCTCTTAAATTCAAGGCCAGTCTGGTCTCTGTTACAGAGTGAATTCCAGGACACCCAGGGATGCACAGAGATACCCTGTCTCAAAAAAAAAGAGAGGGAGAGAGAAAGAGAGAGAGAGAGACAGAGAGAGACAGAGAGAGACAGAGAGAGAGAAAAAGAAAGAGGAAGAGAGGGGAGGGAACAGAAAGAAGGAAAAAGGAAGAAAGGAAGGAAAGAACGGAGGGAGAAAGGGAAGGAGGAGGAGGGGGAGAGACGGGAAGGGATGGAGTGGGGGAGAGAGGGAAAGAGGGAAGGAGGGAGGGAGGGAGGAAGGGAAAATAATTTTAAGAGGATACCTACCCTATTTCCTGAGACCACTCCTGCTGCACAGGAGTTTGCTCAGTGTTCTCCCCCTCCCCCAACATACACACACACCCTGTCTCTCTTTCTAGTTTCCACTATAAATCTACAATAAAGTCTCTCTTTAAATAAAAATTTTTAAAAATAAGCATTCTATTTGTAAGACCAGAAATTAATGTTCCAAACCCCCAAACTATAAAATACTATTATTTCTTACTTTGGGCATCAGAAATTTTTGTAACAGTATTTACTGAAATTTTTCAAGATAAAGGATTCTTACATGTGCACATGAACACATAGTTACACAAATGCACATTTATCACGTTTTATTCCATGAAGGATCTGAAGACCTTATAAAAATAACCAAACTAAAAATGCAACAAAAATAAAATGACATCATGCAAAAAAGAGAGAATCATGACTAATACTCCTAAATCCAGCACTGATTTTTAAAAATGAGTTAGTACCAGTGATCTTAAAGGACCTAACAATTCATAGGTGGAATAGTAGCAGAAATTTTTTCAGTCCTATTTTTCACAAAAACTAATTACTGTATATGGTACATCATTTAAGCAAAATAATATAGGAACTTCTGTAGGAGAAACTTCATAATATAGCACTCTGATGATTCTAAGTGAGTGTTAATGTGTATTTCAAATAGCAGTTTGGTGAAGTTTCTCATACACAGAACTACCTGACCAGATTATACACTGTCTGCTCAATAAACAGAGAGTTTGTAATGAAAGGCAAGGACAAACATTTTACAGTATCAAATTTAAATTCAAAGCCAAATCTTCTTTTTAACAAGTCACCCAAGAACAGGATGTTATCTTAGAATAGTATAAAATTACATCATTTAAAATTTGTTATTTAGAAGTGGGGGCTGTAGTAGTATAGAATGCTTGTCTTTCAGGATAGAAGCATTAGTTCAATACCCAGCACCTCAAAAAATAAAGTTTGGTCACCCTTAAATTTTTTGTTAGTATTTAATGCAATTACTGACTATCAAGTATAATTACTTCATTATATACCATATGGTGAGATCTGAGTAACACTGAGATTATGGTTTTCAGTATAGGTGTGCATAAGAACAGCAATATAGTTTCCTAAAAAGAAATATTCTGCAAGAATAATATTCATCTGAGAGCAGGACTGTTGATAAGTCTACAGCTGTTGATAAGTCTACAGTTTTCTGTACTTTCTTCAATGAGCACACACTATCTTATAAATGAAGAAAGATGCATATTCTCTTGGAAAAATATATGTCATTAAGCACCTATCAAGTTCACCCAGCAATTCTTCTTGTCTCTCTAGCTCTTCAAGTCGAGCCCACAGTTCCTCATCAGCAAGCAAATCCTTGGATTTTACCTCGTTTTCAAAATCTGCTTCAAAAATATCTGAAGTTTTTGGTTTGGAATGAGGTTTATGAGCAATTCGTTGTTTTCCTATTTAAAAAAGGAAAAAGACAAGACTGTTAGTAGTCTACATGAGAAACTTAAAGTCTAGAACTAGCAAAACCTTCTTTTGGGAAGAGGAGTGTTGAGAAAGAGGGGGCACTTCACAAGTGCATCCCAGTCTCCTGAACCTATTCAATCAGTCTGTTCAGAGAAATATACACACCTTAGGGAGTAAAAGGAGCTACTCTGGGACTTCAACACCACACAAGCACAAAATCAAGATGCACCCTGGTTACAATGCAAAATTCCACCCAAGTAATACCCACTTACCATCCTAACTCAAGAGACTCCATTTACAAGAGTGATATGAAACACCCTGCCATTGGATACTTCAAACCCTAAGGCACTGCCAAGAATGCCTACCCCAGAAGGAAATGATAGAGGCTAATCTCCAGAAAGTTCAATTATAATTTTATATATGAACAATGCTGTCTTTTAAATTGCTTTATTTTATTTGCAACTGTCATGTGGGGGCAGGAGATAGATCAAAAATGAACACAAAACTATCTGCTTTTCATTTTAAAATAGATTTTTCTTAATAAAGCAAATTAAAGTTTTGAAGGCAGTAATGTGAAGTCTAAAGTACTATATGTTATGAAAAATTGTTCAGATGACCTCAACACTATCCTACCTTCAAATTCCCATCTCAAATAACAAATAAACCTTTATGTAAAATGTGACACATACTAAACTTGTGAAGTTTCCTTTTTTATTTTGTCTTGTTTCTTTTTTTTTTCTGAAGACAGGATCTCTTTGTGTAGCCCAGGCTGTACTGGAACTCGCTATGCAGACCAGGCTGGCCTCAAACTCACAGATCCTCCTGCCTCTGTCTCCCTAGTGCAGGAATTAAAACACTTGTGTCTGAGTGACCTGAAGTTTTCTAACTTAAAAACATTGAAATGTGATTGCCTCATTCTGAAGGCAGTACTAATTCTACAATAATGACAATGATCACGTTGGAGACTTTTAGTACACACAATTCTTCATTGGTAACTCTAAACAAAATCCTTCTCTTTCTGTGCTCTGCTATCTGCTTCCTCTTCTTCACCTTAGGAAGCACCGTGGCTAGAATGTGGTTTCTGTCAGTATCTCTCTTTTCAAGCAGTGTGAATGTGAAGAATAAATGTTAGAAGTGTTCTACAGTTGCAAATTATACCTTAAAGTATTCAGAACCTTAATAAAGAACAACTGGTGAAGGAGCCACTGTCTTCACAGGACAATCCCAAACTTGCAGCCCATCCTTGGCAAAGATGTTTTACTGGATGCTCACATGCATGGCCTGTGCAAAACCACTGTACGTACTGAGAAGTACAGGCTAAGACATGCTGATAGTCATTCTTCAAAAACACTGTCTAAAGCTTTAAAGGAAGCTTTTAAGGAAAACCAGCAGAAGACAGCTCCTAACTGGGCCAAGGTCAAAGATCAAATGAGGAGCAGATTCATGTCTGGGTATGGGTCTCTTGGGTCTTAGATGTTTAGGATCATTAGAGAGCTCTGGGGGTAGGAAAACAGTCATGCAACCTTCCACTTAAATACATTAGTCAGAAAGCAAGCTTTTGATCAAAATTCATTTATCTATTAAATGTATGAGAAAATTAATATTTGTGGACTGATGTATTTCACAAATGTAAAGGATATATTATATAATAATGTCAAATGTTTCCATTTAAGAATGCATACAAATGGTAAATATCTAAATTTAATATTTAACAATCTCATTGCTTACCTTTAAATTCAAAGTCACTTTTAATTTCTTCTCGTATGTCAACAATATCACTTGCAGCCTAATTTTTAAACAAGGAAAATGAGCATATTAATAACAGAAACCGCTA